>NC_068456.1:18442478-18634978 GCF_023373465.1 Oncorhynchus keta
GGCGTCACTCTAAAGCGGGGAAGGTGGAATAAACGAGTCAGAGTAGGTTTTTCTGATTGAACACGGTTCTCTATTGAGGGTATTTTGTCAACCAAAAACATTCTAACATAATCAATGAAAAATCTTCCAAGGAAAAACACACATCTTCTTCTCCAGATGAAACAAGAACACAATAGGATAATCTTTAAACTACAACAAACATAAATCACGGGTTTGTCACCATCTTCGTGGTTCTTTCAGCACAGCTCTCTCTCTCGGGTGGCCATCTTCCAGAGATAGTTTTCCCCTCTCCCTGCTGGTTCCATTCTCTCTTTATAGGGGAAGGAGAGTATCTCATTAGTACCGCCAGCTGTGCTTAATTGACTCTGGTTACCTTGTCTCCCATGCTTTGTTGGGCTACTATCCATGAGCCCGGCCTGCCCTCTAGTGGTCCTTCCACATACCTTCCCCCCCAGGACCGAACCGGAGGATCGGGCGCCAGACGCACCGTCTTGGTCGCGTCGGGACAGCGCGTCTGCATTCCCGTTCCTCGATCCGGCCCTGTGGATGACATGGAAAGAGAACGGTTGTAAAGACAAAAACCATCTGGCTATTCTGTTGTTATTGTTTCTCTTACCAGCCATCCACGTGAGGGGCGCATGGTCAGTAACTAATGCAAACCTCCGACCCAGTAGGTAGTACCGGAGATAATCGAGGGCCCACTTGATGGCTAAGGCCTCTTCTCTACGGTCGCATACCTCTGTTCCCGATCGCTGAGTTTCCTACTAATGAAGAGAATCGGCTTCTCGGCTTCACCTTCACCCTGAGCTAGTACGGCCCCGAGCCCTGTATCCGAGGCGTCGACCTGCACAATGAACTCTTGTGAGAAGTCCGGAGCCTGTAGAACGGGATCGGAACACAGGCCATCTTTTAACAATTGAAAGGCCTCTTCCGTCTCGTCTTTCCACTCTACCTGGTTTGGCAGGTTTTTCCTGATGAGGTTTGTGAGGGGTTGGCAATGGTTGCATATCCCGGGATAAAACGGCGATAATATCCTGTTATCCCTAAGAAGGCCCGAACGTCTCGCTTGGTCCGGGGTCGAGGCCAGTCACGAATTGCCCTGGTCTTCTCTGCCTGTGGGCGTATTTTCCCATTCCCCACGGTATACCCCAGGTATTCCGCTTCGGACAGGCCCAGGCAGCATTTATTTGGATTGGCTGTCAACCCTGTGGCTTCCAAACTCACGAGCACCGCCCGTAATCGCAGGAGGTGACTATCCCAGTCCTCGCTGTGGATGACCACATCATCTATGTACGCCGCTGCATACTCTTGATGGGGCCGTAGAATGGCATCCATGAGGCGTTGGAAGGTTGCAGCAGCTCCGTGCAGTCCGAAGGGCATCCTCACATACTGGAAAATCCCCTCTGGGGTGGCGAAGGCAGTCTTTGGGCGATCCTCCGGAGCCACCGGCACTTGCCAATATCCCTTCGTCAAATCCAGGGTAGTGATGAACTTGGCCTTTCCTAAGCGCTCCAAGAGTTCATCCACGCGGGGCATGGGGTACGCATCGAATGTAGAGATGGCATTCACGCCCCTAAAGTCGTTGCAGAGTCTCATACTACCATCGGCTTTGGGACCAGGACTATGGGACTGGACCACTCGCTCGTCGAGGGCTCGATCACGCCCATCCTCAACATCTCCCTCACCTCTTTCTTAGCGATGACTCGGCGAGCCTCAGGAATCCTGTAAGGGCGGATATGCACTTTCTTGCCGGGTTCAGTGTGGATATGGTGGAACAGGACATCTGTTTGTCCTGGGAATGGAGAGAATATTCGACCAAAGTTCATAATCAGCTTGTCTAGCTGTCTTGACTGCCCGGTAGGAGAGTTTGGCCACGGCGCACCTGTGGTAGAGCCTCTTTTTTTCTTTGCCCTCCAGGGCCATCAAAGCCACCTCCTCCTCTCGTCCATGGTACGTCTTCAGCAGGTTTATGTGATAGAGTTGGACCTTCTTCCTCCTGTCAGGTTGCTTGATGAGGTAATTGACCGGTGAGACCCTTTTCATTACCTCGTAGGGCCCCTCCACTGCGCCAGCAAGCGATGTTCGGCCGTGGGCACAAGCACCATCACTTTCTCTCCCACGGTGAACTCACGGGGGGTCGCAGATTTATCATAGGCCCGACCTTGGGTCCTTTGGGCCTTCTCCATATGCTCCTTGACTATGGGCCACACTGCTGACAGGCGGTCTCTCATCAGGGTAATGTGTTCTATTGTAGATCGAAAGGGGCAGGGTTGGGTCTCCCAGGTCTCCTTGGCTAAGTCGAGGATTCCTCGACAGGGTCTGCCATAGAGCAATTCAAACGGAGAGAATCCAGTGGATGCCTGGGGTACTTCTCGCAGGGCAAACATTAAGTGTGGGAGAAGCATGTCCCAGTTTTTCCCGTCTCGGGACACCACTCTTCTCAACATGCTTTTAATTGTTTTGTTCAAGCGTTCACACAACCCATCTGTTTGAGGGTGGAATATGCTTGTACGTATCTGTTGAACCTGATATAACCGACACAAGTCCTTCATCAACCGGGACATGAACGGGTTCCTTGATCGGTTAAGATAGTCTTGGGAAGGCCCACACGAGAGAACATCAGGAATAACTCCTTGGCAATTCCCTTTGACGACATGTTACGTAGGGGTATGGCCTCCGGGAACTTGGTAGCATAATCTATAACCACTAGGATGTACTCGTGTCCTCTGGCGGATTTTGGGAGGGGTCCTACGAGGTCCATAGCTATGCGTTCAAATGGGGGAGTCTCTATGATGGGGAGAGGGAATCAAAGGGTTACGTAGGTGTGGCCGTGGGGCTGTACGTTGACATTGATCACACGTCTTACAATACCTGGCCACATCTCGGGTGACACGGGGCCAATAGAATCTCTGCATGATTCTGTCAATCGTCTTGTCTCGTGCCAGGTGTCCTCCTAGGACGTGGGAATGGGCTAACTGTAGAACTGTATCCCTGTATGGTCTAGGCACCATTAGTAATTCCTGGTTTTCCCCTTCGTCGTACGACCCAGTATAAGAGACCCCGCCTGATTGCATAGTAAGGAAGAGGGGGCTCACCTGATCCGTCGACGTTCCTTCCGTCGATCACCTTCACCTTCCTCATGGCCTCCCTTAGGTCTGGGTCTCTATGCTGCGGAGGTGCCGAACTGTCCCTTTAATTCCTGGGGCAGGTCAACCTCAGTAGAGGGATGTGGAGGTTGTTCCACATCCCCATCAGGGAGACCGAGGAGAATCCCTTCCAGGTTCCCTCCTCGGATGGAGCTTCAAATATATCCCTTAGTGCCTGGTTGCTCCTTCCTTCCTGCGTTGTGTATAACCCTTCACAGGTGTCTTCGTCAGTGGTTTCCTGGAATATCTGTCGTAAACGTTGGGTCGCTATTTCTTCCTCTGCTGTAGAGGACGAGGACGCGGCTACGTCTCCTTGTAGTACTACTACCTCGGGCTTGGAGATTCTCTTCTTTCCTGTCCCCCTTCTTCCCGTGCATAACGTCATCTGCCGAAGCTCCTTATAGGGGACAGTCTCTCCCGATCAATAATGGCACCTTCAGCTGGGGCACTTTCCCTGCCCTGACTGTACACCTTCCTTTTGGAGTGAGAATAGGCAGATTCACAGTGGGGTAATAGTGGGTGTCTCCATGGATACAGGATACGGCTACTTTGTCTGGTAGCAGTGAGGCGGAGGTCACCATCCGCTCCTCTACTAACGTAACCATACTTCCCGAGTCTAGAATAGCTACCACATCTTGTCCTTCAACTCGCACCGGAATCTCTGAGGCTGGGGCTATCTCTGCTAACCAACAGTGTTGATCCTGCCCCCTCAAAACGGGATGTGTGGGGGTAGGCAGTGACGACTCCGTGACCATGGGCTCATCCTTGCTAGGACATTGTGGGGCATAATGGTTGGGAGACTGACACTTATAACACCGACCCGGCTGTGTGGTGGCTGACTTCTCCCACCTCCGGGGGCGGCTTGGACGTTTCAGTGGCGGAAGACTCCTTCCGTTCCTCCTTGTCACTTTTTAACAACTCCCCTGTAGACCGATATGTTTCCACCGCCTGGGCTATGTCGTCGGCTGACAACGGGTTGGCTTGCCCCACAACCCTTTTTAAGTCACTGGGTAATTCTCTCAATATCTTGTCCACTACGAGAGTCTCTATCACATGTCCTACTCCCTTTCCAGGTTCTAGCCACTGTTTCGTCAGTCGTATTAAGGCGAAGATCTGAGCACGGACGGGTTGATCAGCTGTATAGGTCCATTGATGGAACTTTACAGCCCTATCTCTGGCAGTCAGCTGGTACCGGGACAGGATCTCGGTTTTTAGTCGCCCATAGTCCGCCGCTTCGTGGGAATCCAGGTCAAAATAGGCTTCCTGAGCCACCCCGGTCAAAAGAGGAGCTAATGCGCTAGCCCATTCTGTGGGCGGCCACTCTTCCAAGGTGGCCGTCCTTTCTCAAGGTCATGAGAAAGGCCTCAATATCATCCTCCTTGGGAGACGAGGTAAGATGGCGTGAGCAGCCGCTCTTGGCCTAACTGTAGGTTCTTCTCGTCGACTCAGCTGTTGTTGCAGGAGTTCTATGGTTGTCTGCTGTGCCGTGATCAATTGTTGTAGTAGGGCGTTATCCATCGTTCTTGAATGGTTCCTCCGGGTCTTCTGGAAGAATATTAATTTACTCACTTATCCTTGTGTCACTCGTCCACCTAATCCCCGCATCCTCCACCAATGTGAGCGTACCAAGTAATTAGGCGTCACTCTAAAGCGGGAAGGTGGAATAAACGAGTCAAGAGTAGGTTTTTCTGATTGAACACGGTTCTCTATTGAGGGTATTTTGTCAACCAAAAACATTCTAACATAATCAATGAAAAATCTTCCAAGGAAAAACACACATCTTCTTCTCCAGATGAAACAAGAACACAATAGGATAATCTTTAAACTACAACAAACATAAATCACGGGTTTGTCACCATCTTCGTGGTTCTTTCAGCACAGCTTCTCTCTCTCGGTGGCCATCTTCCAGAGATAGTTTTCCCCTCTCCCTGCTGGTTCCATTCTCTCTTTTATAGGGGAAGGAGAGTATCTCATTAGTACCGTCAGCTGTGCTTAATTGACTCTGGTTACCTTGTCTCCCATGCTTTGTTGGGCTACTATCCATGAGCCCGGCCTGCCCTCTAGTGGTCCTTCCACATAATAAACTCAATCCTCTGTCTGGACAATTGTTCCTTTATGATCTAGTCAGGTCATTACAGTATAATTACAAGCATTTCATAAGTGTCAAGGGCTTTTATTGACAATTACATGAAGTTGATGCCAAGAGTCAATATTTGCAGTGTTGACCCTTCTTTTTCAAGACCTCTGCAATCCGCCCTGGCATGCTGTCAATTAACTTCTGGGCCACATCCTGACTTATGGCAGCCCATTCTTGCATAATCAATGCTTGGAGTTTGTCAGAATTGGTGGGTTTTTGTTTGTCCACCCACCTCTTGAGGATTGACCACAAGTTCTCAATAGGATTAAGGTCTGGAGAGTTTCCTGGAGTTTCCTGGCCCAAAATATCTACGTTTTGTTCCCCGAGCCTCTTAGTTATCACTTTTGCCTCATGGCAAGGTATTCCATCCTGCTGGAAAAGGCATTGTTCATCACCAAACTGTTCCTGGATGGTTGGGAGAAGTTGCTCTCGAAGGATGTGTTGGTACCATTCTTTATTCATGGCTGTGTTCTTAGGCAAAATTGTGAGTGAGCCCACTCCCTTGGCTAAGAAGCAACCCCACACATGAATGGTCTCAGGATGCTTTACTGTTGGCATGACATAGGACTGATGGTAGCGCTCATCTTGTCTTCTCCGGACAAGCTTTTTTCTGGATGCCCCAAACAATCAGAAAGGCGATTCATCAGAGAAAATGACTTTACCCAATTCCTCAACAGTCCAATCCCTGTACCTTTTGAAGAATATCAGTCTATCCCTGATGTTTTTCCTGGAGAGAAGTGGCTTCTTTGCTGCCCTTCTTGACACCAGGCCATCCTTCAAAAGTCTTCGCCTCACTGTGCGTGCAGATGCACTCACACCTGCCTGCTGCCATTCCTGAGCAAGCTCTGTACTGGTGGTGCCCCGATCCCGCAGCTGAATCAACTTTAGGAGACGGTCCTGTCGCTTGCTGGACTATCTTGGGCACCCTGAAGCCTTCTTCACAACAATTTAACCACTCTCCTTGAAGTTCTTGATGATCCGATAAATGGTTGATTTAGGTGCAATCTTACTGGAAGCAATATCCTTGCCTGTGAAGCCCTTTTTGTGCAAAGCAATGATGACGGCACTTGTTTCTTTGCACATAACCATGGTTGACAAAGAAAGAACAATGATTCCAAGCACCACCCTCCTTTTGAAGCTTCCAGTCTGTTATCCGAACCCAATCAGCATGACAGAGTGATCCCCAGCCTTGTCCTTGTCAACACTCACACCTGTGTCAATGAGAGAATCACTGACAGGATGTCAGCTGGTCTTTTTGTGGCAAGGCTGAAATGCAGTGGAAATGTTTGTTTGCGATTCAGTTCATTTGCATGGCAAAGAGGGACTTTGCAATTCATCTGATCACTCTTCATAACATTCTGGAGTATATGCAAATTGCCATCATGCAAACTGAGACAGCAGACTTAATGAAAATTAATATTTGTGTCATTCTCAAAACTTTTGGCCACGACTTAACAATTTGATTACCTATACATTTTTTGCTAATTTAATCGTGTCAATCTCGCTCTTAACCAAAAAGTTATAACAAGTCAGGAGCTGTTCTTCTGCATGACTTCTCTCTCTCAATTTCTCTCTCAGTATTTCTCTCTCTCTCTCTCAGTATCTCTCTCTGTCTTTCTCTCTGTTTCTCTCTCTCTGTTGTACTCTCTCTCTCTGTTGTACTATCTCTCTCTCTCTTGTTTCTCTCTCTCTGTTTGGCTTTCTCTCTGTCTCTTTCTCTCTGTTTCTCGCTTGCTTTCTCTCTGTTTCTGTTTCTGTCTACCTCTCTCTCTCTGTTGTACTCTCTCCCTTTGTCTGTCTTTCTCTCTCTCTCTCTGTTGTACTTTCTCTCTCTCTCAGTAACTCTTTCTCTCTCAGTATCTCTCTCTTTCTCTCTCTCTGTTTCTGTCAATTCAATTCAATTGACTTTATTGACATGGCAAGTTCATTATTACTTACATTGTCAAAGTATACATATCGAAAAATAAAAATCATACAATATTATTTTCAGAATTTTTGTTTAAGATTCCGTCTCTCTCACAGTTGAAGTGTACCTATGATAAAAATTACAGACCTCTACATGCTTTGTAAGTAGGAAAACCTGCAAAATCGGCAGTGTGTCAAATACTTGTTCTCCCCACTGTGTATAATATATATATTGATATATAAATAAATGGTGGGACCAACAGCAATAATAATAGTAGTAGTGGACATGGGATTAACATTAACAACAACTACAACAACAATATTAATGAGAACAAAAATACATTAAAGCAATGGTAGTGGACCAGTGTCAACATGACTGAGAAGATGCATGACATGGTATGAAAGACCAAACAAAACAAGATGGGAAATATTATAGACATTACTTTGCACATTTCACTGGCTGTCCCTCAGGTTGTGGCAGGAGGACACATATTTAGCTGCCAAAACTGCACATTTTGTCTTTTCACCCAAATAAATATTAGATTTTTTATCGTTTCAAATTCTTTGTATTGAATTATAATTTTGGGAAAGAAATATTCTTTAGGTCGGAGTATTTGTCACAGTGTAATAGGAAATGCAGCTCTGTCTCTACCTCTCCCCTGGAGCAGAGTGAGCACAGCCTGTCCTCTCTGGGCAGCCAGGTTTGTCTGTGACGACCGGTCTCTATGCCAGACTGTGCTCACTGAGTCTGTACCTAGTCAATGTTTTCCTCAGTTTTCTATCAATCACAGTGGTCAGATAGTCTGCCACCATGTACTGTATGTTTAGAGCCAAATAGCATTGAAGTTTACTTAGATTTTTTTTGTACTGTCTTTCCAATAGGTGATATATTTTTCTTTTTGTTTTGTGATGATTTGGTTGGGCCAGATTTTCTGAGTGCTGTCCTGAGGCTCTATGGGGTTGGTTTGGGTTGGTTAACTGAGCCTCAGAACCAGCTGGCTGAGGGGACTCTTCTTTCTCTATTTTCATCTCTTGACATTGTAGAGCTGTGTGATGGAATGTTTTGGGGTCACTTGTTTTTAGATGGTTGTAAAATTTGATGGCTCTTTTTTCTATTCGAATGAGGAGGGGGTATTGGCCCAATTCTGCTCTACATGCGTTATTTTGACTTTTTCTTTGCACTTGCAATACAGTCTTGCAAAACTCTGCATCCAGTATTTCGATTGGATGTTTGTCCCATTTGGTAAATTCATTATTAGAGATTGGAATCCATACTTCACTGCCATATAGAGTTGGTTCTATAACTGATTGAACATTTTTGAGCCAGATTCTAATTGGAATTTCGATGTTCCTTTTCCTCTGCTTGCTTTGTCTCTCAGTTCATTCACAGCCATGTGAAAGCTACCTGTGTTGCTGATATTGAGTCCTAGATATATGTAGTTTGTGGTGTGTTCTAATAGAACTGTGTCCAAATAGAATTTATATTTGTCATCCTTATTTCCTGACCTTTTTTGGAATATCATTATATTTGGGGTTTTTAGGTTAACGGTCAGAGCCCAGGTCTGACAGAACCTGTGAAAACGATCTAGGTGCTGCTGTAACCCCTCTTTAGTGGGAGACCGCAGCACCAGGTCATCTGCGTACAGCAGACACTTGATTTCAGTGTTGTGTAGGGTGATACCAGGTGCTGCCGATTCTTCTAATGTTTTTGACAATTCATTAATGTAGATGTTAAATAGTGTTGGACTTATTGGGCAGCCCTTTTTCACTCCCTGTCAATGAAAGAAGAAGTCTGTTTGCTTGTTGCCAATTTTAACCACACATTTGTTTTTAGTGTACATTGGTTTATATATGCCATTTAGCAGACGCTTTTATCCAAAGCGACTTACAGTCATGTGTGCATACATTCTACGTATGGGTGGTCCCGGGAATCGAACCCACTACCCTGGCGTTACAAGCGCCATGCTCTACCAACTGTGCTACAGAATAATAAAATCATATGTTTTCCCTCCAATACCACTTTCTATTTGTTTATAAAAAAGACCTTCATGCCAAATTGAATCAAATGCTTTCTTGAAATCTACAAAACACGAGTAGATTTTGCCTTTGTTTTTGTTTACTTGTTTATCAATTAGAGTGTGGAGGGTGTAAATGTGGTCTGTTGTACGATAATCTTTTAGAAATCCAATCTGGCTTCTGCTCAGGACGTTGTTTTTGTCAAGGAAATGATGTAGTCAGCTATTTATAATACTGCAGAGAATTTTCCCCAAGTTGCTGTTAACGCAAATTCCTCTGTAATTATTTGAGTCAAATTTGTCTCCATTTTTATAGATTGGTGTGATCAATCCCTGGTTCCAAATATCGGGGAAAATACCTATAGTCAGGATAATGCTGAAAAGTTTGAGTATAGCCAATTTGAATTTGTGATCTGTATATTTGATCATTTCATTTAAAATACCATCAGCACCACAGGCCTTTTTCGGTTGGAGGATGCATAGTGTTTCCAATAATTATTCTTCTGTAATTGGGGTATCCATAGGATTGCGATAGTCTGCTAATTCGAGAATTTGTCATTTTTCTTGTGTATCTTTTTGTTCTGGGCTCTTTGTTTCTGTTTCTCTCTCTCTCTCTGTTGTACTCTCTCTCTCTCTGTTTCTCTCTCTGTTTCTCTCTCTCTCTCTGTTGTACTCTCTTTCTCTCTGTTTCTCTCTCTCTCTGTTGTAGTCTCTCTCTCTGTTTCTCTTTCTCTCTGTTTCTCTCTCTCTCTGTTGTACTTTCTCTCTCTGTTTCTCTCTCTCTCTGTTGTACTCTCTTTCTCTCTGTTTCTCTCTCTCTCTGTTGTACTCTCTCTCTCTGTTTCTCTCTCTCTCTCTGTTTCTCTCTCTCTCTCTGTTGTATTCTCTCTCTCTGTTTCTCTCTCTCTCTCTGTTGTTTCTCTCTCTCTCTGTTTCTCTCTCTCTCTGTTGTACTCTCTCTGTTTCTCTCTCTCTCTGTTGTACTCTCTTTCTCTCTGTTTCTCTCTCTCTCTGTTGTACTCTCTCTCTCTGTTTCTCTCTCGCTCTGTTGTACTCTCTTTCTCTGTTTTTCTCTCTCTCTCTGTTGTACTCTCTTTCTCTGTTTCTCTCTCTCTCTCTGTTGTACTCTTTCTCTGTTTCTCTCTCTCTCTCTGTTGTACTCTCTCTCTCTGTTTCTCTCTCTCTCTCTGTTGTACTCTCTTTCTCTCTGTTTCTCTCTCTCTCTGTTGTACTCTCTCTCTCTGTTTCTCTCTCTCTCTCTGTTGTACTCTCTCTCTCTGTTTCTCTCTCTCTCTCTGTTTCTCTCTCTCTCTCTGTTGTACTCTCTCTCTCTGTTTCTCTATCTCTCTGTTGTACTCTCTCTCTCTCTGTTTCTCTCTCTCTCTGTTGTACTCTCTCTCTCTCTGTTTCTCTCTCTCTCTGTTGTACTCTCTTTCTCTCTGTTTCTCTCTCTCTCTGTTGTACTCTCTCTCTCTGTTTCTCTCTCTCTCTGTTGTATTCTCTCTCTCTGTTTCTCTCTCTCTCTGTTGTATTCTCTCTCTCTGTTTCTCTCTCTCTCTGTTGTATTCTTTCTCTCTGTTTCTCTCTCTCTGTTGTATTCTCTCTCTCTGTTGTATTCTCTCTCTCTCTCTGTTGTACTCTCTCTCTCTCTTTTCTCTCTCTCTCTGTTGTACTCTCTTTCTCTCTGTTTCTCTCTCTCTCTGTTGTACTCTCTCTCTCTGTTTCTCTATCTCTCTGTTTCTCTCTCTCTGTTTCTCTCTCTCTCTGTTGTACTCTCTCTCTCTGTTTCTCTCTCTCTCTGTTGTACTCTCTCTCTCTGTTTCTCTCTCTCTCTCTGTTGTATTCTTTCTCTCTGTTTCTCTCTCTCTCTGTTGTACTCTCTTTCTCTCTGTTTCTCTCTCTCTCTGTTGTATTCTTTCTCTCTGTTTCTCTTTCTCTCTGTTTCTCTCTCTCTGTGTTGTACTCTCTCTCTCTGTTTCTCTCTCTCTCTGTTGTATTCTTTCTCTCTGTTTCTCTCTCTCTGTTGTACTCTCTCTCTCTGTTTCTCTCTCTCTCTCTCTGTTGTATTCTTTCTCTCTGTTTCTCTCTCTCTCTGTTGTACTCTCTCTCTCTGTTTCTCTCTCTCTCTGTTGTATTCTTTCTCTCTGTTTCTCTCTCTCTCTGTTGTACTCTCTCTCTCTGTTTCTCTCTCTCTCTGTTGTATTCTTTCTCTCTGTTTCTCTCTCTCTGTTGTATTCTCTCTCTCTGTTTCTCTCTCTGTGTTGTATTCTCTCTCTCTGTTTCTCTTTGTCTGTCTTTCTCTCTCTCTCTCTCTCTCTGTTGTACTTTCTCTCTCTGTTGTACTCTCTTTTTCTCTCTGTCTCTGTCTCTCTCTCTCTCTCTCTGTTTCTCTCTGTTTCTCTCTCTGTTTCTCTCTCTCTCTGTTGTACTCTCTCTCTCTCTGTTTCTCTCTCTGTTTCTCTCTCTCTCTCTGTTGTACTCTCTTTTTCTCTCTGTTTCTCTCTCTCTCTGTTGTACTCTCTCTCTCTGTTTCTCTCTGTCTTTCTCTCACTCTCTCTCTCTCTCTCTGTTGTACTCTTTCTCTCTCACTCTCTTTCGCTCTCTCTCTCTCTGTGTTGTACTCTCTCTCTCTCTCTCTGTTTCTCGCTCACTCTCCTTCACTCTCTCAGTATCTCTTTCTATTTTTGTCTCTCTGTTTCTGTCTTTCTCACTCTCTATCTCTCTGGTGTACTCTTTCTCCCTCTCTTTCTCTCTCACTATCTCTTTCGCTCTCTCTCTGTTTCTCTCTCTGTTTCTCTCTCTGATGCATATAATACGATGGGTGAAATGTTTACATATAATTCCAAATGTTCCCAAGGAAGATCAAGCGTATGAGGGAGAGATGATAGATGCTGCATGCAAACACAATCCTTCAATTTGCACTCTCCCACACTCGGGCGCACGCACGCACACGCATTCCAAATGCATCACGTATGAGGAGAGATGATACACACGCAAACACACACACACACACACACACACACACACACACACACACACACACACACACACACACACACACACACACACACACACACACACACAGGCGACTTCTCATCATATATTAACACCATGTAATTACCAATACCTTCAGTGTGTGAGAGAAGAGGGAACATATGAATAGAGGGGGAGTCGTGTTAGAGCTAGAGTGTTGAAAGCTTTATTAGAAGACGTCTGCTTGACTTACATTTTATTGTGTTTTTTTAAATTGCACTCTAACCGCAGAATGTGGCTGCTGTTAAACACTCACACTGTCACGGTTTACACGCACCACTAAAACAAACAAACTACTGTAGAGGCATGGTTAAATATCTTATAAAAACAGGACTCATTTTGTGCTGTTGATAGGATATGAACAACAGTGGATAAATGGAGTTTGAGCCATCCTGGGAGCACAGTCTACTGTTGGACAGTCTGATGCAGGAATCAAATGTGGCGTTGTCGTCAGACTGGTTTTCAAAGAGAGTCCCATTAACCGGAGAGTGACAGAGTGACGAGCTCTCCTGCTATGATGAGAAGGAAAATAGAAATCACACAAACTCCGTAGTTCCCTACTGTAGGCTCTGACTTCTCAGACTTCCCATGATCCTGCCTCCCGGTGGCATTTCCAGACAGAAAACCCTTCTAGTGTATAGCGGTAGAGCTCAGAGAACATGAGGAACAACAGTTTGATTGTGTTTACTGGTAGAGTTGTGGTTCCCAGAGCCTCACATTGATGATAGCAGGGCTTTATCATCAGTCCTTAGGCCTCCCTCCCCCTGTTCCGCCCTCCATCCCTCCACCTTTCCTGGGGCTAGTATTCCAAGCACTTCCTCCTTGGCCACACAGGCCCTACTGGGCCTGCTATCATGTGAGCACGCTCTGTGTGGACCTCAGAGGGCTCAGACGACAGTGGTTTGTGAGAGCAGAGGAGAGGATAAAGTGGAGCATGGCAAAAGACACTGATAAACTGGAGGGGGTACAATATATTTCCCACAAGCAGCTTGAAGTCAGTCAGACAATATACCACACATATAATAATAAAAGAATAATAAAAATATATGTATTTTATAGACAATGTCAAAGTCGCTTTAAAAACACAAACAAAATAACGATTTAACAAAACAAATCTGGCAGTTTTTGATACTCTTCCACCACTTCAACTTACATATATATACAGTGCCTTGCGAAAGTATTCGGCCCCCTTGAACTTTGCGACCTTTTGCCACATTTCAGGCTTCAAACATAAAGATATAAAACTGTATTTTTTTGTGAAGAATCAACAACACAATCATGAAGTGGAACGACATTTATTGGATATTTCAAACTTTTTTAACAAATCAAAAACTGAAAAATTGGGCGTGCAAAATTATTTAAATATTTGGCAGCATTGCCTTTAAATTGTTTAACTTGGGTCAAACATTTTGAGTAGCCTTCCACACGCTTCCCAAGTTGGGTGAATTTAGGACCATTCCTCCTGACAGAGCTGGTGTAACTGAGTCAGGTTTGTAGGCCTCCATGCTCGCACACGCTTTTTCAGTTCTGCCCACAAATTTTCTAAAGGATTGAGGTCAGGGCTTTGTGATGGCCACTTCAATACCTTGAATTTGTTGTCCTTAAGCCAAATTGCCACAACTTTGGAAGTATGCTTGGGGTCCTTGTCCATTTGGAAGACCCATTTGTGACCAAGCTCTAACTTCTTGACTGATGTCTTGAGATGTTGCTTTAATATATTCACATAATTTTCCTGCTTCATGATGCCATCTATCTTGTGAAGTGCACCAGTTCCTCCTGCAGCAAAGCACCCCCACAACATGATGCTTCTTCACGGTTGGGATGGTTTTCTTCAGCTTGCAAGCCTCCCCCTTTTCCTCCAAACATAACGATGGTCATTATGGCCAAACTGTTCTGTTTTTGTTTCATCAGACCAGAGGACATTTCTCCAAAAAGTACAATCTTTGTCCCCATGTGCAGTTGCAAACCGTAGTCTGGCTTTTTTTATGGCGGGTTTGGAGCAGTGGCTTCTTCCTTGCTGAGGGGCCTTTCAGGTTATGTCGATATTGGACTCGTTTTACTGTGGATATAGATACCTTTGTACCTGTTTCCTCCAGCATCTTCACAAGGTCCTTTGCTGTTGTTCTGGGATTGATTTGCACTTTTCGAACCAAAGTACGTTCATCTCTAGAAGACAGACGCGTCTCCTTCCTGAGCAGTATGGCGGCTGCGCGGTCCCATGGTGTTTATACTTGCGTACTATTGTTTGTACAGATGAACGTGGTACCTTCAGGCATTTGGAAATTGCTCCCAAGGATGAACCAGACTTGTGGAGGTCTACATTTTTCTTCTGAGTTCTTGGCTGATTTCTTTTGATTTTCCCATGATATCAAGCATAGGTGCACTGAGTTTGAAGGTAGGCCTTGAAATACATCCACAGGTACACCTCAAATTGACTCAAATAATGTCAATTAGCCTAACAGAAGCTTCTAAAGCCATGACATAATTTTCTAGAATTTTCCAAGCTGTTTAATGACAGTCAACTTAGTGCATGTAAACTTCTGTCCCACTGGAATTGTGATACAGTGAATTTATTATCTGTGAAATTTGATTTGATTTGATTTAATATATTCACATAAATCTGTCTGTAAACGATGGTCTTGGCCCAAAACTGTTTTTTGTTTCATCAGACCAGAGGACATTTCTGTAACAATTAGGTTTGGAACGATATTGGACTCGTTTTGCTGTGGATTGATACTTTTGTACCTGTTTCCTCAGCATTTTCACAAGGTCCTTTGCTGTTGTTCTGTGGATTACTTACAGAGGACATTTCTCCAAAGTCCTTTGTCATGCACAAAGTATATATCCTAACCGACTCTCCTTCCTGAGCAGTAAACTATAGTTTGTTAACAAGAAATTTGAACCAGTGGAGTTTTTGAAAATTTTCCCATGATATTAGAGCACTTTTAATGACTTGTACATCCAACCTCAATTGACTGTATGTAAACTCTAAAGCCATGACATAATTTTCAACTGTTTAATGTACATCAACTTAGTGCATGTAAACTTCTGTCCCACTGGAATTGTGATACAGTAATTATTAGTGAAATAATCTGTCTAATAATAGTCTTAAGCAATTGTTACATACATACATACATACATACACATACATACAGTTTACATACTAAGTACATACACTCCTGCCTTCAACATACATACATACATACATACATACATATTTTTGTCCATTCAAATAACATAAAATTGATTAGAAATACAGTGTAGACATTGTTAATACCTAGGATAGGATAAGTAATCCTTCTCACCCCCCCCCCTTTTAAGATTTAGATGCACTATTGTAAAGTGACTGTTCCACTGGATCTCATAAGGTGAATGCACCAATTTGTAAGTCGCTCTGGATAAGAGTGTCTGCTAAATGACTTAAATGTAAATGTAATGTAAATGTTAATGTTGTAAATTACTATTGTAGTAGGATCTTTTATCTTTTTCTCAGGATCTTTTGATATTTTATGTAATATCTACATAGGCGTACAGAGGCCCATTATCAGCAACCATCACTCCTGTGTTCCAATGGCACGTTGTGTTAGCTAATCCAAGTTTATAATTTTAAAAGGCTAATTGATCATTACAAAACCCTTTTGCAATTCTGTTATGTTAGCACAACTGAATTCATAGCTCCTCGTGTTTTCCAATGGTGGATCCTTGGGAGGAGACAGCGTTGCAAAGCTGGTCTGAGTCTGCTGGAACAGTCATGGCCAGTTCGTATTATCACGATTCTCAGAATATTTCAAATAACAAAGGGGCAGGAAAAAGGCTGGTCGAGGGCAGGCAGAGGTTCGTAAACTAGGTCAGTCAGGCAGGTACAGGACGGCAGGCAGGCTCAGGGTCAGGACAGGCAGAAAGGTCAGAACTGGGAAGACTAGAAAATAAAAACTTGAACAGGAAACATGCTGGTAAGACCTGACAAAACAAGACGAACTGGCAACAGACAAACAGAAAACGCAGGTATAAATACACAAGGGATAATGGGGAAAATGAGAGACACCTGGTGGAGTTTTGAGACAAGCACAAGACATGTGAAGCAGATCAGGGTGTGAGGACCACCACTCATGAGGATCTCCACAGGAAGGAAGACCCAGAGTTACCTCTGCTGGATAAGTTCTTTAGGGTTAACTGCACCTCAGATTGCAGCCCAAATAAATGCTTCACAGACACATTTCAACTGTTCAGAGGAGACTGTGTCAATCAAGCCTTCATAGTCAAATTGCTGCAAAGAAATCACTACTAAAGGACACCAATAATAAGAAGAGACTTGCTTGGGCCAAGAAACACAAACAATGGACTTAGACCGGTGGAAAAACTGTCCTTTGGTCTGATGAGTCCAAATTTGAGACTTTTGTTTCCAACCGCCGTGTCTTTCAGATGCAGAGTAGGTGAACGGATGATCTCCGCATGTGTGGTTCCCACTATGAAGCATGGAGTAGGAGTTGTGATGGTGTGGGGGTGCTTTGATGGTGACACTGTCTGTGATTTATTTTTCAACAGGACAATGACCCAACACACCTCTAGGTTATGTTAGGGCTATTTGACCAAGAAGGAGAGTCACCCGATTGTCGTGTTGGATGAGTTGGACCGCAGAATGAAGGAAAAGTAGCCAACAAGTCCTCAGCATATGTGGGAACTCTTTCAAGACTGAAAGCATTCCAGATGAAGCTGGTTGAGAGAATGCCAAGTGTGTGCAAAGCTGTCATCAAGTCAAAGGGTGGCTACTTTGAAGAATTTAAAACATAAAATACATTTTGATTTGTTTAACACTTTTTTGCTTCCTACATGATTCCATATATGTTATTTCATAGTTTTGATATATTCTCTATTATTCTACTATGTAGAAAATAGTAAAAATAAAGAAAATACCCTGGAATGAGTAGGTGTGTCCAAACTTTTCACTGGTACTGTATATTTATTTATATAATTATTATTATTTATATATATATATATATACTCTGTCTGTTTGTATACTCATTCCCCTTGACCCATTCCATATCTTGTTGGGTTACAGTCTGCATTCTGTCACGTGTGCTCCGTCTCCGGCCTCTAGTGCACCTGGCTGCTCGTTATGGGGCACACCTGTCACCATCATTACTCGCACCTGCGTGTCATCACACTTGGACTCCATCGCGACATCACACCTGGACTCCATCACTTCCCTGATTACCTTCCCAAAATATGTCACTCCCCTTTGGTTCCTTCCCCAGGTGTTATTGTTTCAGTTTCATGTCTGTGCGTTGTTTGTGGTTCTTGTTTTGTATTATGTTGCGTTTATTTACAAAAACACTCACTCCCTGAACTTGCTTCCCGACTCTCAGTGCACATTATTACAGAATAAAGCCTCACCTATGGGAAGCATCAGTGTTTAAAAAATAATATTAATTCTGTCAGGTGGAATGACGTCGGGTCCGGGAGCTTTCTTGTCTCAGCCGGATCGCCAGGCTCCCCTGCCTCTGCCGGCTCGTCGGGCTTGCATGCCTTCGTCAGATAGCCCGGCTCCCCTGCCTCAGCCAGTCTGTCAGGTTCCTGCGTCCCAGCCAGCGACAGGTTCCTGCGCATCAGCAGGGGTGACCTGTCCACTCCTGATCCCTGGGATCGTCCCTTGGTTTGGTGTCCTGCGGCTAGAGCCGAACACGCCGTGGAGGGGATACCGTCAGATATGTTTTCTCTCCGGCGCTCTAGGTCACCATGCTCCTGTGTCTCAGCCAGATTGACGGGTTTCCTTCACCTCTGCAGAGGTGTCCAGTCCGCTCCTGTTTCCCGGGATTGTCATTTTGGTCACCTTCCTGCAGCTGGAGCCGCGTGTCAGTTAGGGGGTACTGTCACATGTGCTCCGGCCTCTAGGTCACCAGGCTGCTCGTTATGGCGCATACCTGTCACCATCGTCACACGCACATGCGCATCATCAGACTCACCTGCACTCCATCACTTCCCTGATTACCTTCCCTATATATGTCACTTCCTTTCGTTCCTTCCCTAGGCGTCATTGTTTCAGTTTCATGTCTGTGCGTTGTTTGTGGTTCTTGTTTTGTATTATGTTGCGTTTATTTATTAAAACAGTCACTCCTTGAACTTGCTTCCCGACTCTCAGCGTACATCATTACACATTCAAAATAGATTAAATATATTTGTTTCTCACCCATCAACACACAATACCCCATAATAACAGTGAAAACAGTTTTCAACTCTCTCGGCAAGAGCTTTGCACAACTGGATTGTATAATTATTATTTTCAAAATTCTTTACATTTGTTGTTTTGCAGATTCTCTTTAATGAGTGCATACATTTTAATACTTTTTTCATACTGGTCCCCCGTTGGAATTGAACCCACAACCCTGGCGTCATGCTCTACCTACTGAGCTACACAGGACAAATTGGTTATTGATCATTGCAAGACAACCATTTAAGATGTAATTTTTAAAAGTTATTATTTGTTTTTTTACCCCTTTTTCGTGATATCCAATTGGTAGTTACAGTCTTGTTCCATCGCTGCAACTCCCGTATGGACTCGGGAGAGGCGAATGTCAAGAGCTGTGCATCCTCCAGAACACAACCACACTACTTCTTGACACACTGCCCGCTTAACCCGGAAGCCAGCTGCACCAATGTGTCGGAGAAAACACTGGTGACTGTGTCAGCTTGCATTGCGCCCGGCCAGGACTCGAACCAGGATCTCTAGTGGTACAGGTAGGACTTTGATGCAGTGCCTTAGACCACTCCACCACTCGGGAGGACCTGCCTTAGATTTTCAAGCAGATTTCAGTCAAAACTGTAACTTGGCAACTCAGGAACATTCACTGTCGTCTTGGTAAGCAACTCCAGTGTAGATTTGGCCTTGTGCTTTAGGTTATCGTCCTGATGAAAGGTGAATTCATCTTTCAGTGTCTGGTGGAAAGCAGACTGAACCAGGTTTTCCTCTAGGATTTTGCCTATGCTTAGCTCTATTATGTTTCTTTTTTATGCTGAAAAACTCCCCAGTCCTTAACGGTTACAAGCAAACCCATAACATGATGCAGCCACCACTATGCTTGAAAATATGGAGAGTGGTACTCAGTAATGTGTTGTATTGGATTTGCCTAAAGCATAACACTTGGTAATCAGGACAAAAAGTTTGTTGCTTTGTCACATTTCTTGCAGTATTACTTTGGTGCTTTGTTGCAAACGTTGTTGCAAATGTTTTGGAATATTTGTATTCTGTACAGGCTTCCTTCTTTTCACTCTGCCAATTAGGTTATTATTGTGGAGTAACTACAAATGTTGTTGATCCATTCTTAGTTTTTTCCTATCACAGCCATTAAACTCTGTACCTGTTTTACACTCACCGTTGGCCTCATGGTGAATTCTCTGAGCAGTTTCCTTCCTCTCTGGCAACTGAGTTAGGATAGATGCCTGTAACTTTGTGGTGACTGGGTGTTTTGATACACCATCCAAAGTGTACCGAATAACTTTACCCTGCTCAAAGGGGTATTCAATGTCTGCTTTTTATTTTACTCATCTACCAATAGATGCCATTCTTTGTGAGGCATTGGAAAACCTCCATGGTCTTTGTGGTTGAGTCTGTGTTTGAAATGCACTGCTCGACTGAGGGACCTTACAATTAACTGTATGTGTGGGGTACAGAGATCAGGTAGTTATTCAAAAATCATGTTAAACACTATTATTGCACACAGAGTGAGTCCATGAAACGTATGACTTGTTCAGCAAATTTCTACTCCTGAACTTATTTATGCTTGCCATAACAAAGTGGTTGAATAGATATTGACTCAAGACATTTCAGCTTTTCATTTTTAATGAATTTGTAAAAATGTCTAAAAACATAATTCAACTTTGATATTATGGGATATTGTGTGTAGGCCAGTGACAAAATATCTACATTTTATCCATTTCAAATTCAGGCTGTACAGTCAAGGGGTGTGAATACTTTTTGAAGGCACTGTACGTTCTCAAATGGACAGCTTTCTCAAGTACTGCATTTTCTGTGTGTGTCTAGCTTGTCTAACTAGCTAACTGTGTATTACCCCGGTGAATTCACATTACTAGGAGGGTAAAGAAGTTTTCGATGCTAAAAATAATAGATTTACAATAGAACAAAACATTGTGGGAGAAAGAGCTTCATATTGATTCCCAGTATAACAGAGTAAGAGCTTTAATGTACAGCACAGCAATAGGTTGGTTGGTGCAGTAGTGCTGTTGAGAGATATTGGTAAAGCTGTGTTCCCGGTGAGCTGTGTGAAACCATCCATTATCGATGTTGTGTCTGTGGTCTTACTGCAGAACAGATACCCTTTGGGGACACCACTGTTTCACAGTAGAATAATAGAGAGCTTGCATTGTGTTTGGAAAAGGCAATATCAAGAGGTAATATGTCTACAGTGCTGTACAATTTGTCTGAGGGGCTCTTTATTGTATTTTTTTTAAATGGATCTGTGTCGTAGTTCTATTTAATGTGAATGTTTTTTTTTACCAACAGTAGGTCAGTTTGGTTCACTCAAGTAAACTAAAACCCTTACATAAATGGGGCACTTAGTGTGTAATACATTTAAGGTAATTTAAACAATAGAGCAGGTTTCCCCAAATGCTATAGATTTTTGGGGGGTTGGACATAAATGTCTGTAAAAAAACAAAAGCAAATCAGTGATTTTAATTTTGGAAATCTGTTCCAAAGTATTTCCATCCATAATAGCGAGATATATGTGATCGTATACAAATGTAAGCAAGGTTTGAAAAAAGTATGTTTTAGTCAAGTATTATACACTATATACTGTACACAAGAGTATGTGGACACCCCTTCAAATTAGTGGATTCGGCTATGTCACCCACACCCGTTGCTGACAGGTATATAAAATCGAACACACAGCCATGTAATCAACAGACAAAAATTGGCAGTAGAATGACCTTACTGAAAAGCTCAGGGATTTTTGTTGGGGGAAACCCAAGAAATGGGTTTCCATGGCCGAGCAGCCGCACAAAAGCCTAAGATCACCGCTTCCATTAGACTCTGGAGCATTGGAACTGCTTTCTTTGGAATGATGAATGAAGCTTCACCATCTGGCAGTCCGATGGACGAATCTGGGTTTGGCGGATGACAGGAGAATGCTACCTTCCCGATTGCATAGTGCCAACTGTACAGTTTGGTGGAGGAGGAATAATGGTCTGGCTTTTTTTCATGGTTCTACTAGGCCCCATAGTTCCAGTGAAGGGAATCTTAATGCTACAGCATACAATGGCATTCTAGACGATTCTGTGCTTCCAACTTTGTGCCAAAGGTTTGGGGAAGGCGCTTTCTTGTTTCAGCATACAAATGCCCTCTCGCACAAAGTGAGGTCCATACAGAAATGGTTTGTCGAGATCGGTGTGGAAGAACTTGACTGGCATGCACAGAGCTCGGACCACAACCCCATAGATCACCTGCGGGATGAATTGGCACGCCGACAGCGAGCCAGGCCTACTTGCCCAACATCAGTGCCCGACCTCACTAATGCTCTTGTGGCTGAATGGAAGCAAATCCCTGCGACAATGTTCCAGCATCTAGTGGAAAGCCTTCCCAGAAGAGTGGAGGCTATTATAGCAGCAAAGGGGGAACCAACTCCATATTAATACCCATGATTTTGGAATGAGATGTCTGACGAGAAGGTGTCCACATACTTTTGAAAAATCTCTCCACAGCTGAATCTAGTTGATGAACCATTCAATAGAGCAACACATTTGACTTGAGGTGGCCTGAAGCTAAATGATGAAACAATCACATGTTCAAAAGACTAACATTTTAAGTATGATAACAATGTTATGTCATTCTCCATAATCTCATGGTTGACTGCTGCCACTACCTTTGAAGTCAGGTGTTATGTAATTCTCATTATACAGTAATATACATGCTCTCAGTTAGGCCTCCTCAGGTCAAGTGATAGCAGTACTTAACAGAGACCAGATAGACTCACGCTAACCATACCCACTCAGTACAAACCATTTCCATTGATTACATCACATCATTAATCACTGTTATTGATCTTTTAACAGGGAAAAGCTTGGACCAGAGTGTGCTGCACAGTGCTGTCCCTAAGCCCCAACGCTATGACACCACGGTACCTCTCCTGCTGGAAGGGCGGCAGCGCAAACCACTCAGCCAGCTCAAGTCCAGGGTAAATATTCATAAAGTGGCCACTTAGCGGCCTTGGCTAATGCTAATAAGCTGCTCCTACTATAGCTCAGCCAAGCACAGATGCTAGCCTGCCTGCTCACTTGCATCAGGTCTCCTGTGTTGTTCCAGTCGTGAGCTCCTAATAATTCCCCATTTCTGTTTATCCTCGGCTGATTCCTCTTTCTGCTTTTTCCTCAAAGCTCGCTCCCTACGGCGTTGAATG
The DNA here is from genome assembly GCF_023373465.1 of Oncorhynchus keta. Classification (NCBI taxonomy): domain Eukaryota; kingdom Metazoa; phylum Chordata; class Actinopteri; order Salmoniformes; family Salmonidae; genus Oncorhynchus; species Oncorhynchus keta. The sequence goes on from NC_068456.1 coordinate 18,465,124, forward strand.
GCCCCTCTGTTGTTTGTTTAGTATGAGCTAGGCCCTGAGGCTCCACACACTGTGAAATTATTCCCCCAACTCGCCAGGCTCCTATACTCTACAAATCAGCAGTGCATGAAAAGCAACATTTTGAAATGGTTTACCACTGGCAGAAGACTGCCTTTTTTCCCTTAAACTGTCTGGTTTTGAAACAAAGTCAGGTAGCAACCGGATTTGAAACCATCTAACCATTGTGCTAAAATGTATTGGAAGGGTGAGCGTAGTTGCAGATGGCTAGCAAATGCACCCTAACACTTGTTATCCTTGACATACCAGAACTGTAAGCAAAGATATACAAGACCTATTAGACTTTCTTTCTATGAACCATGTGTAATGCCTGAAATCCATTGAGTTATTAAAACCAGGTAAATCAGCACATTTAATCTCTGCTATTACATGGGGTCTCTAACCAATTAAGCATGTTCTGCAATTGAGTATCTGGTTTTAGGGTATATTAGGGCAGCTTCAGATGGGGAAACCCGATGCGTTCAGCCCACTAGGACTTGGGGAGAGAAATACATTTTTGAAATCCGGGATCCCCCACCTTCACCATAGGGAAACCATTCCCGACAAGGGAAACGCGTGGGTGTTGAGCAGTACTCCCAGAATATTTAAAACAGCCATGGCTTTCCAAGATTTATCCCTCAGATTATACATGAGTGGATAGGTTTTTCCTAGCTGGAGGAAATACCACACCCTCTGAGGGGGTGTTTTTTTTCTATGTTAGTGTCTCAATTACACACTCTCCCTGAATGCTGAACTTGTGCTTTACTTGGCTGACATGGGGAGGGTATTAGCAAATCAACAAAATCTCTGAAATGAGAAGGAGTCATGAGAGCTGCAAGTGATGCACCAGTAATTCATCAGAATGTGTTATATTATACCTTTGTCTGGAACAATGAAGAGATTCTAGTTATTTAGTTTGGACAGAATTTTGGTGAAAGTTAATTAAATTTTATTAGAGAGGTATTCCATTGTCATGACACTACATAATCAATTGAGTTTGACAACAATATGTATTTGTATAGCTCACGAGCCAGCTGTTATAGCCATGTTGACCATTCCAACATATTATTGAGTTTAACAATGATTGAGTTGGTTATTTTATCAGAGATGATACCAAACTCATTTTCCTTCCACCTCTTTAGTTTTTATTGAACTGTTCTCGGTGCCACAAGAGGTAGCAAGCCAATATCTTGGTGGTGGTGAGTCAGGACAATTGGGTGATGACCTGACATGAACCGCCCTGCCTTCTAAACCACAAATGGACCCACAAACTATACAACAAGGACTACTTTTAACAATTTCTACTGAACATTTTACAAAAACACGTTCACTTGAAGATCAGTGCAGATACAACATTTGTAACAGAATGACGGCACCAACAGCACAAACCGTCATTTGATTACCAAACTTTACATCTGCACAGTTCAAGTAAATATGTTTTTGTAAACTTTTCTGTGGACATTGTTAAATAGTGTTGTATGGTTTGTTTAGCTTTGCAGTCTTTGGTTTTTGTTTGGCATACATTTTAAAGTGAAAAATATGAGTCTCAGTATCACTCTGTTACGATGGATTTGCCCTTATCTGACTGGGACAAAATACTGGTTGTTCTGTCTCTGCCTGTCTATCTTTATCTCTGCCTGTCTATCTTTATCTCTGCCTGTCTATCTTTATCTCTGCCTGTCTATCTTTATCTCTGCCCGTCTATCTTTATCTCTGCCCGTCTATCTTTATCTCTGCCTGTCTATCTTTATCTCTGCCCGTCTATCTTTATCTCTGCCTGTCTGTCTTTCTTTATCTCTGCCTGTCTGTCTTTCTTTATCTCTGCCTGTCTCTCTTTCTTTATCTCTGCCTGTCTATCTTTATCTCTGCCTGTCTGTCTATCTTCATCTCTCAAGGTGCCGCCAAAATGCCTGGCTGCTTGTCTGTGTACCTGCTTCTACATGAGTAGTAAAATAGTTCAAATGACAACATGACCTTTTCCTAGCAGGAGGCTCTCCATCCCTGCGTGCGTGCGTGCGTGCGTGTGTGTGTGTGTGTGTGATACAGTATCTGATAGCCTGTCATAAACTGTGCGACAGACAGAGATCCCCAGCTGCTGTCAAGCCCCCCTTTTCCCATGGGCCAGTTCGGTCATAACTCATGAGTGTTAAAAAGGCAGGAGGTCTGGGGAAATTAGTGTCAGGGTCATAACTCATGAGTGTTAAAAAGGCAGGAGGTCTGGGGAAATTAGTGTCAGGGTCATAACTCATGAGTGTTAAAAAGGCAGGAGGTCTGGGGAAATTAGTGTCAGGGTCATAACTCATGAGTGTTAAAAAGGCAGGAGGTCTGGGGAAATTAGTGTCAGGGTCATAACTCATGAGTGTTAAAAAGGCAGGAGGTCTGGGGAAATTAGTGTCAGGGTCATAACTCATGAGTGTTAAAAAGGCAGGAGGTCTGGGGAAATTAGTGTCAGGGTCATAACTCATGAGTGTTAAAAAGGCAGGAGGTCTGGGGAAATTAGTGTCAGGGTCATAACTCATGAGTGTTAAAAAGGCAGGAGGTCTGGGGGAAATTAGTGTCAGGGTCATAACTGGGGAAATTAGTGTCAGGGTCATAACTCATGAGTGTTAAAAAGGCAGGTGGTCTGGGGAAATTAGTGTCAGGGTCATAACTCATGAGTGTTAAAAAGGCAGGTGGTGTGGGGAAATTAGTGTCAGGGTCATAACTCATGAGTGTTAAAAAGGCAGGTGGTCTGGGGAAATTAGTGTCAGGGTCATAACTCATGAGTGTTAAAAAGGCAGGTGGTCTGGGGAAATTAGTGTCAGGGTCATAACTCATGAGTGTTAAAAAGGCAGGTGGTCTGGGGAAATTAGTGTCAGGGTCATAACACATGAGTGTTAAAAAGGCAGGTGGTCTGGGGAAATTAGTGTCAGTCAGCACTGAAATATGCAGACAATCATCAAAATGTTGTTCTTGCACTCAAGGAACAACACTGCTTGCTCTGCAAAAACAGAAACGTTTTTGCTGTTGATTTCTGACCAACATCAACCTGACATGGTAGATTATTGCTGTAGACCTAGGGTGGAATTTTTTTATTTCATGTTTTCATTAGATCATTTTTTACATTACTGTTGATCTTTTATAAACGTCTCTAATTTTCTGAATGAACAGAGTCCAGTTTTTAACCTAACTATGGGAAATCATGAAAGGTACTAATGGAGGTGTCTATGACCTGGTCATCCTCGGATGGAGAATTAGTAACAGAGAGGCACCATACATACACTAAATCAGATCAAATGTTATTAGTCACATGCTCTGAATACAACAGGCATAGGTAGACCTTACAGTGAAATGCTTACTTAACTAACAGTGCAGTTTCAAAAAATATGCATAAGAATAAGAGATAAATGTAACAAGTAATCAAAGAGGAGCAGTAAAAAATAACAATATATAGAGGGGGGTGCCGGTACAGAGTGTATGTGCGGGGGCACCAGTTAGTTGAGGTAGTATCTACAGTTGAAGTCGGAAGTTTACATTTGTTGTCCTTAAGCCAATTTGATGTTATTTTACTGGACCAAAAATTAGTCTTTCTTTCAAAAACAAGGACATTTATAAGTGACCCCAAACTTTTGAACGTTAGTGTATGTGCTCATCAAGAAGTCAGCTGTCATGGCTAGAGTCCAGAGCTTTCCCTGGTCAGGTTACGTAGTCAGGAAAACAGGACCCTAGTCATGACAACCACCAAAGCAATGGATCTGGGAACTGGAATCCCTCTTCCTGGCCCTTTCCCAGCATGCCCGCATACTTCCTGTCCAGTATGTGTCAGCCGTGCTGGGTGTCCCGTCCCCTCACCTCTGGTGTCCTGTGTTTGTGTTCTAGAGTCATCCTGCATCACTGAAGCTGGTGGTGGAGGTGGAAGGTGAACAACTGGTCCTGGCACTAGAAAAAAACCAGTAAGTCATCATTCTATATTCCACTGCACATCCTAAAGTCCTACATCAGACCTTCATCACTACAGGCATCTTGGCTTCCAAAGGAATATGGATGTTTTGGGGGCTAGTGAAATGGTTTGTTTTTGAATTTGGGAAGATACAAGAACATTAACATATGGAGTAAACAATGATCAGAAGTGTTGCTTTTCAGCTAGCACATGCTGTGCCCATGGCTGTAGTAAGAGCTATGGGAAACGATTCTACAGTATGAGGGCTGATACAGTTTCATGGAGGGGAAGAAATATTTCACTTAACAAATGTCGAGGCACTTTTATGGTTTAGTCTCTCTGAAGAGTTGAGTGATGATAGTTGATAAAGAATGAGGGTGAAGTGGACTCGAGAGGTTGTTTTTTTCTCTCAACACCTTTTTCTCTTCCAGACTGTGGAATATAACACCAGGCATGAGAACTGGGAATCCTGTGGAGTATTTGTGAAATCAACTGCATATATACACACTGTTCATATATATACAGTACAAGCTAAGCATTTCCAGAAGCAAGGAGACTTGGGCCAGGTATTAGGTCTGAAGCAGCCATAGGCCTTCACGTATTTTATACTTGGCTTAATCATTGCGTTTGCATGTGTAACTTACACTCCTTGGCTTGGACACTGTGCAGGAGACATGATGTCCCTCCAGTTAGTTTAGTCTGCCAGGTTTGATGGACCACCATAGATGCATAGACTAGACCAGTAGGGATAAGACCCCTGAGATCTATCAGATTTCACTGCAACGCTACTGAGATAGTACATACACTTTGACATTAGGATATTCTCATGGATTTTGTGTACTGCACTCACTCCCATCACTCCTTTGAAACACACCCACTATAAACATCAAATCTCAGATTTTCCTCATCACCTCACTTCTACTGTCCAACTTAAAATGTGTCCCTGACAGAATTCCCACCACCCTATTCCTAAAAATAAAAAATCCCACCCAACTACCCTACCCGCATCGCCAACCTTGGTGACCCGTGTGTCAGCTGTGAGAGATAAGCCAGCCCAGGAATTCCCTTCCGTCTGTCCTCCTCCCTGCCTCCCTCCAGATGTGTCCGCTGATGTCTGTCTCACGTCTGTACCCAGACACAGGTGGTGTGTGACCTCTGCGTGCTCTCTGTGTGTGCACTGTGCAGGGTTGTACCCTCCCTGCCTTCTCTGTAGGATCAGGAGGCAGGAAGAACCTCTGAGCCAGCACAGAGTAGTAGTTTGCTCTCTCAGTTTGTGGTGTATAACACCACAATATGCTGCTAATGTCCACTTAATAGTTTTCAGTGTTAAGTATGAAGGTTCTATTATCCTAAGAAATTAGTTTAACCAATAAATTAGCTGAACTGTAGACAGACAGATCTAAGCGACAGGTAGAGCAGGAAGTGCCCTGAAATGTATAGAAATTCTGGTATGCATTCTATCTTTTTTTTTTTATAAGAGTTTGTGTCTTTTTGAGAGTGAGTTGGTCAACTGAATTAAAGGACCTGTTTAGTAAGTGGATGTGTTCTGGGCTGTGTTATGCAAGGTTTACTTTAAGTGGTGTTTTTTTTTACAGAGTTCTGCTGAGTCCATAAGGTTTCCTAATTTGGTTTTCCTCAAGTGCACACCTGGTCCAGGGCCAATCTGAAAAGATCTAGCTCTACCAAAAGTAAACAGAATAGCAAATCTAATGAATAAACCAATATGTTAGCTAACAGCCCTCTGAGCCAACAGTCTGGCCTAGAGCTATAGAGTATAGAGCTGTTCAGGCTGTGTGTGTTTGGGCAAGAATGCGTTTGTTCATTTATTATCATCAATAGATTGATTCCTCTATCCTCTCAGCTAGAAGCACTCACAACCTGTGTAGCATTAACAGTATTGTAAGACCAACTCAGTGGCCTTGTGGTTAGTGTCTGTCCAGAGATTGGAAGGTTGGGAGTTTGATCCCTGGCCGAGTCATACCAAAGACTATAAAAATGGGACCTGATGCATCTCTGCTTGGCCCTAAGGAGATAGATTGGGGGAAGGCCCTGTGATAGACAAGCGTCTTGTCCATGGGGTGTACTTGTACATCAAGCTGCCTCATGCTACAGAAACAGGAGATACTCCTTTGAGCTGTTCTGGCTTGCACAAGCAAAGGCTACTTCCAGTTATTGAGTCTCTCTAAAGTAACAGCCCAAGCCTACTTCAACTTTTTCCTTTGGTTTCTCCTGGAAATATTTGACCCAAAAAAGCGGTCAATTTGGAGTTGGACCTGCATGTTCTGTCTGAGCTTGATGTTGGCTCTCTGTCAGCTCTGTACCTGAGCAACAGACTGAGAAATTAGGCTGATGCATCTGGCCTCATTGGATCCTGGCTCTCATTTATTCCCATTTCTCTGTTTAGTCTTTTGGAGGGTGTGTGTATGTGTGTGTGTGTGTGTGTGTCTGCCAGCGGAGCTGTTTTTATTTATTCAGTCTGAGTGGAGTGCCTCCCAGCTCCTGAAGCAGCACCCACCGGATCATTGTTTCAATGTAGTCAAGGCTTCAGATATTGATTTTTTTTATGGAATTTTCTGTCATTAGTCAGGAACAGACTGAAAAATACAAGAAACTCGCAACGGCCCACACTGCCATGCAGACACCAAGCTGTGTAAAAACAAAATGGATCCGATTATGCAAATCATGAAGGACAGAGTAGTGAGAGGATGAAGAAAGATTGACTGAAGGAGGAAGGTTATAAGTCTTACACTTGGCTTTGGTTATGTCAATACTTTTTGATGAGGTCTAAACCTTAAGATGCCAGTTTTAGTCGCTCTTGATGGCAGGGGCCTGAACAATTGCAGTTTTCAGGCAATAGATGACTACTACAAGCTGTAGTGAGACTATAGAGAAATAGCGTTCTGAAATCATAGGGGGACTCAAAGGTCAAAGCCGTGATCTAGGGCATGTTAGACAGCCTCTCATGATGTCAGTCCTATGAGACATTACACTGATTAAAGACTGCAACGGTAGGAAGAAAGAATGTGTGTGTGTGAGCGTGTGTGCGTGCGTGCGCTACCTGGTCTCATAGACTAGACGTAACATAGTAAATGTAAATCCGAGGACACTCAAATTAGTATGATATGTGACGTTTGGTATGGTTACATAAGACAGAAGGTTACTTAAGGCAAGAAACAAAAGGATGGTGGTTGGTCGGGGTGGATGGATAGGACCCAAAGGTTGCGTGTTCGAATGTCATCATGGACAATTTAGCATTTTAGCTAATTAGCAACTTTTCAACTACTTTTTAGATTCTTTGCAACTACTTGGCATGTTAGCTAACCCCTCCCCTAACCCTAATCTTACCCATTTAACCTAACTCCTAACCTTAACCCTAACCCCTAGCCTAGTTAACATTAGCTAGCTAGCTAATGTTAACCCTTTAACCTATCTCCTAACCTTAATCCTAACCCCTAGCCTAGCTAACGTTAGCCAGCTAGCTAATGTTACCATTAGCCACCTAGCTAACGTTAACCACAACCAATTGGAAATTCATAACATATCATACATTTTTGCAAATTTGTAACATATTGTACATTTTTGAAATTCTTAACATATTATACATTTACATATTTGTTCATATCATATGAATTGTAATTCGTAACATATCATACGTAATTGATTATGGACGTCCACAAATTAATACATACTATACTAAACGGAACATATCATACGAAATGGAGTGTCTCGAATTTACGTACAGAATAATATGAAATGCTCTGAGACCAGGTTGATGTGTGCTGGCTGGGTTGAGTGGATTTTGAGAAATTGTCTTGTCAGGAAGAGTTCCGTTTCATACTGTTCAATTTTCCAATTTTCCTAGTACATTCATTTGATTCAGGTCATGCTGTACTTTTTGGTGTTGCAAAGCTTTTAGTATGTAACTGCACATAATTTCAGCATTAGGCATCTACAGTAATGATACAGGAAATTCTCAGACAACAGAATCACTTTTTAATGTCTCCATTCATTTCTCAGCTCCTGAAAGATTTGTCTTGAATCCATTCGACAGCTCAGTTGTTGACAGAATACTTTCCCATGAAGACATTTCCTCAAATACTTTTCTGCCAGGAAGGAATAGGAGATTGGAGATCCTTCACAAACACAGGTCACTGTTAAACTACATCATTATGGCTGCCACAAACATCCCCATAGCAACATCCTCCTCAAGACTGTCATGATTAGCAGGAGATGAGTTCAGATGAGGCCCCGTATGTGCTGTACCAAACAGAGACGAGGACTGACAATGTCATGATCCCAAACAACCACCAGTACTAGACTTGGAGTACATCATTAGTGGAGAAGCTCATTGACAAGAGGAAGACCCTGGACAAAGAGAGCGCTGGTGTCCTTAGCTGGGTAATTGGATCTGTCAAATCAGAGATATGTCTACGTCGTGTGTCAGAGTTATTTCAGTAGCACGGGTCCAGTTGATAAGGAATTAGTGGTTAGCTCGTTCGCCTGTCAACTCTGCAGCATAATGGGGTGGTTTTAAGCGCTCCCTTACAGCTCAGTGTAAACACTGTAATGATTGCTTTCCAGGCAGACTAAACAAACACTACAGCGACCTAGTGACCTGGCAGGTCACAAGACGAGACAACTACCATGACTATGTCTCTAAGAGCAGCACAGGACAATAGCAGCATTGTGTCTCTTCGCCAAGGATTTAATCCCTGTCTCTCAAATGTTCACTATTTTTTGCTTTCACTCTCTTTCATTCTCTTTCTCTGTCTTTCTCACTCTATCCAATCCATCCCATCCTTGGTATGGACCTCCAGTGGCAGATGAATATGGTAGGAAGAGTGGTGTGTGTGTGTGTGTGTGTGTGAGGGAGTATGTGAGCAGCCCGTCTCTCTAAAGACCAGCTCTTTCCAGAACCTTTTCCCTCTCCACAGGCAACTTGCGACCTGATTCGAGCCACCAGTGGGGGATTTGGACCAGGCTGCTGTGTCGGGTGCCAACACAGTGTGCCCTCAGCAGTACTCTCTGTCCCCGTTGCCAAACCCCCGTTGCACTATACCAGTCACAATCCATTTGCATAGCGTTGCTGGGTTAAATTGTACAAAACGCTCTTAGCCTTTGGTATGAAGTACGTTTTCGTCCATGCGTGCATTTTAGCCTTAGTAAATACACTGAAGTATATTAGAGAGGATTTGTTGATACAAATTGATACAAAAGTAATGTAATGCATCCATACCAATAAAGGCATAGTGACTTTTAGATTGAATTCTTTCCGTTAGACTTACTCTACTCTGCATTGATTAGGTACTATTTCTGGCAATGTCTTGGGTTGTGAAATGGAACACTTGGCAGTGGGTGGTTACCCCATGAGTGTTTGCAGTTGTGCAAGCGTCAATGACAATTCCCCCACTGCTAAAATAAATAACATTTCCAATACAGAATTAAACTGAGTGGATTTGTCTCTTTTAAAATTACATGTGCAGAAGCTTCAGTTATCCCTAAGCTTAGAACATTAATTATTGATAGTCTTATTGCTTCTTGTGGTCTTTTTTAATTAGTAGATCAGAAAGAATGTGAGAAAGTTCAGGGGGCAATACAGAGTGCCCTTGGGAAGAGTTGGCTGCTACTTAAAGGACAAAATAACGAGGGCTGGGAAATGCCAGGGACCTCATGATACGATAATATCACGATACTTAGGTACCGATACGATAATATCACGATACTTAGGTACCGATACGATATGTATGGCAATTCTCACACTTCCCATGATTCTATATGTATTGTGATTTGATGTTCCAAACATATTTCTCACTATAATGTCTGCTGCAGAGAGATGAGAGAGCATGAGAAAAATCGTTTTGATCAGTCATGGAAATAAAAGTGCTGAAAACATGTTGGCTCACTATTTAAAAAGAAGATGGAGAACAAGCTATAAGATGAAAAATATTGCCGTTTTGCTGCAAGTACAACCGACTAGCGCTGGCTAATGCTACCTAGCAAAGCATAAATATATATAAACATTTTTAGTAATCGATACTTGGAGTCAAAGTATTGATAAAATATTGTCCCCACATCACTAAAAAGAACAGAAGGAGGAATCCCTTGGTGTTCAGGGATAAGAGAAGAGTATTCCATTTGTGTATTTGCATGAGGTAGACCTTAAGCCAAGCTCAGATGTGCCCTTGTTCTCTATTCATCTCTCTGTGGGAGTGTTTTTCCAGATGGATTGTGGGATATATGCCCTATGTTTCGTGGAGAAGCCATGGCTTTGCAGCCAGCTTTCTACTGGACATCTGGACAATGGGGATGGAAGAGCTGGACAATCTGTTTACAGCACTATGGGCTATGGCCACTCACAACAACAGCTGATTCGAGCCTCTGGTTATCCATCTATTGGTTGTCTGATAGAGTTCCCTACCGAGGTTACAAACTTTCCTGAAATAACTGATTTTCAGGACAACACAGGGACATGGTTTTCTCCTGTCTCTGCAGTGTTGTCAACCATACATTAAACAGAACAACACTTTCTCTCAGGTTCTAAGACAGTTTACTGTTAGCTGAGTAGTTTAAGGCAAGCCTCTAACATTCTAGATGTTCCAAATTTATTTCAGGCTTACATCCTCTCCTTGAGATTGCTAAAACATATGACATCACCTCTTGCTGCTCCCGTCTGGCTATTTTTAGGAAACAGTCATCGTAGCAAGGATGTTGTCAAGCTACTTAGCAAAAGTGTTTGTGTTGTGTGTGTGCTTTCTTGTGTCTGCATTTCTCATCTACCTGAGAGAACATTTGGTGGGACGTCACCCAATTTTCACTGCTTTTAACCTTACATATATGAGTTCCTTGTCAGGTGTGTTAGCTTGCAGAATGGTTGAAGTCCTGCGAGCATCAGCAGTTTGTGGTTCGCGCTTGAGAACATTACAGAGAGTAAGTGCCTTCAAATGAGACTTGGGATGTGATGCATTCTCTGCCGTGCCCAACGGCCTCACAGAGCAAACCCCTGCTTTTAAAAATCACACTGATAGATAAGGTGTCAGTGAAATTAACTACAGGTGTAGAATCTTAATTTGACCATTCTTTTGTTGCTGACAATTTTCCGGCATCGCAGGATATGCAGATGAGCTTCGTGATTTACATAAATTCACTGAAAACCAGCACTAAAAAAACAGTTCTATTAACAGTATTGCACTTTTCATATAGCTTACTTTTAGGCAGCTAATAGCCTAACTGCCGATTAAGTAACATTATGGACTAAACGTTCAAATCATGTTTCTGCAGGATTATTTTGCTGTGACAACATTGGTCAAATTGAGATCCTACATCTGTATTGCTGTGTAGGCAAGTGCAAAACATATGGTAAGTTATGTAGGGCTTTTTCCTTCTCTTGCTTTGGGACTGGGGCGCTAGATGTTAATGGTGAATAATGTTCCTATTTATCTGGATCAGCGAGAAAGGAAGACATCCTGGAGAGTGAGGGAATGCATTATTTTTTTCTGCTACTATAGAGATCTCTGGAGATGGTATAATTTGCATGTACATTATATATTGCATTCACGTGCATTTGTCTCTGACACAATGCGAACATTACAATGTGTCATTATGTTAAATTTCCTGGCCTAGTATATCCGGTTGCACAGCCCAAATCTATCCTGGGTCGACTGTATCATAATCACGTTTCATATGAAGATGCGAGCCTCTTGGCCCCCTTTGCCGTCCATACCAAAGTTATAATGAGAGAACACAGTCTTAGAAATGTACAAAAACCTTTAGGGAACTACCCAACGATATACATACAGTACCAGTCATAAGTTTGGACACACCTACTCATTCCAGGGAATTTTCTTTATTTTTTACTATTTTCTACATTGTAGAATAATAGAGAAGACATCAAAAGTATGAAATAACACATATGGAATCATGTAGTAACCAAAAAAGTGTTAAACAAATCTAAATATATTTTAGACTTTAGATTATTCAAAGTAGCCACCTTTTGCCTTGACGACAGCTTTGCACACTCTTGGCATTTTCTCAACCAGCTTCACCTGGAATGTTTTTCCAACAGTCTTGAAGGAGTTCCCACATATGCTGAGCACTTGTTGGCTGTTTTACCTTCACTCTGAGGTCCAACTCATCCCAATCCATCTCAGTTGGGTTGAGGTCGGGTGATTGTGGAGGGCAGGTCATCTGATGGAGCACTCCATCACTCTCCTTCTTGGTCAAATAGCCCTTACACAGCCTGGAGGTGTGTTGGGTCATTGTCTTGTTGAAAAACAAAAGATAGTCCAACTAAGCGCAAACCATATTGGATGATGTATCACTGCAGAATATTGTGGTTGCCATGCTGGTTAAGTGTGCCTTGAATTCTAAATAAATCACCAACAGTGCCACCAGGAAAGCACCCCCACACACCCTCACACCTCCTCCTCCATACTTCACGGTTGGAACTAAACATGCGGCGATCATTCGTTCACCTACTCTGCGTCTCACTAAGACATGGCGGTTGGAACACAAAATCTCACATTTGGGCTCAACAGACCAAAGGACAGATTTCCACTGGTCTAATGTCCATTGCTCGTGTTTCTTGGTCCAAGCAAGCAAGCTCTTCTTATTATTAGTGTTCTTTGGTAGTGGTTTCTTTAAAGAAATTCGACAATGAAGGCCTGATTCACGCAGGCCTGATTCACGTCTCCTCTGAACAGTTGATGTTGAGATGTGTCTGTTACTTGAACTCTGTGAAGCATTTATTTGGGCTGCAATTTCTGGGGCGGGTAACCCTAATTAACTTACCCTCTGCAGCAGAGGTAACTCTAGGTCTTCCTTTCCTGTGGCGGTCCTCATGAGAGCCAGTTTCATCTTAGAGCTTTATGGTTTTTGCGACTGCACTTGAAGAAAATGTAACATTTCTTGAGATTTTCCAGATTTTACTGACCTTCATGTCTTAAAGTAATGATGGACTGTTGTTTCTCTTTGCTTATTTGAGCTGTTCTTGCCATAATATGGACTTGGCATTTTACCAAATAGGGCTATCTTCTGTATACCACCCCTACCTTTTCACAACACAAATGATTGGCTCAAACGCATTAAGAAGTAAATAAATTCCACATATTAACTTTAAACAAGGCACACCTGTTCAAATTGGAATGCATTCCAGGTGACTACCTCATGAAGCTGGTTGAGCGAATGCCAAGAGTGTGTAAAGCTGTCATTGAGGCAAAGGGTGCCTACTTTGAGGAATCTCAAATATAAAATATTTTTTGGTTTGTTTAACACTTTTTTGGTTACTACATGATTTAATGTGTTATTTCATAGTTTTGATGTTGTCACTATTATTCTACAATGTAGACAATAGTCCAAATAAAGGGAACCTGAGTAGGTGTGTCCAAACTTTTGACTGGTACTGGAAATCCTCTAATGAACATTTATTGTGCAGAGAAGAAGTCATAACTAAGAGACCCATGAGAGAAAGGGGTTATTGGGCTAGATCGTGCATCCGCTGAAGTTATGTGTATCAGATTAGAGCAGCTTTATAGTCTCGCAGATCTTTATCTAACATGGATATGTCAGTCAAATCACTGTCTTAACTGTCAGGCGATTCAGGTGATGTAAAGATTATGGGGACTACATGGTTCTGGCTTTGAGCTGAAACCTGTGAGCAAGAAGTGCATATGCACACAACACACACACACACACACACAGGATGGGAAGTGTGGCTCCGTCATCTACCAGATGTGCTTAGGTAAACAAGGAAGTAAGGAAATGCATCACATCACGGATAGAGGGGATTTTACCCATCTGGTGTGTAAGGCCTTGCTGAACCTGCATGGGAGCAGCAAATCAAGTGGACAAACAGAGAGAGAACAGGAACATGAGGGATGTTTTATTCAGGAAATAGATAAGCTAACTGGGGATTTGTTTTAGACTTATAATAAAATGGATAAGGTCCTAAATAAGAAATGGATGTTCTATTTAAAACAGACAAGAGATTATGAAGGTTCCTGTCCAGGAGATTAATTATGGATGACTTTCAAATATTTTTGCCACATCCCAATCATATTGGACAGTGGACTTCTAGGTTAAAGGTCAGTCAACCCTGAGAATCCTATAATCTCCCCAGTATTGGACTGTGAGAGTCAGATGTTCAGAGTCAGGGTAAATATATTTTTTTAAAGCATTTATTATTCTCAGGTACTGGAGAGGGAAGACAAGGTAGTGAAGCAGGGTCAGGGGTGCCAGAGCTGTTGTCAGAACAATTTACACCTTGCATCTTGGGAAGACAATGACCTTTAACCTGAGCCCCTTAGTTACCACAATCCTACTTCCTGTCCAGGGTCAGTGTAGCTCCAGTATTCCTGCATGTTTCTTATAGCAATGAAGGCAGGCTCTGATTGTGCTGCAATTCTAACACGTTCAGAGAGCAGATAGAATCACTAGGAATGAGGAAGAACTGAGGAATGTATTAATTTCAAAGTAGTTCCTGTATGTGACTTTACATTTCACCCTTAGTGAGTCCATAGTTGACATGTGCCGCTCTGGCCACCACAGCAATGACTCCAAATGCATACTCTGACAGTCCGATCACCCTGATCCTCTGTTTAAGTGGTACTGTGCAGTGGAAGACAACCTCCACCATGTTTCCAGGGTAATGAGGTGTGGGATGACAAATTGGATGATATTATCTTATTCTAGAATCAAAGCTGCGTCTGTAAAAACAGAAAAGAAGTGGAATTAATAATGCCAGACATTTAAAGAGCAGAGAGTGTACTTTGGGTGGGAAGGGATTAAGGGGAAGTAATATTGTGTTTTTTTGTTGTTGTATTACAAGTGCTGTCTCCAACTTAAAGGGTTCTTTGGCTGTCCCCATAGGCTGTCCCCATAGACTGTCCCCACCCTCTGAATAACAGCCAGAGAACTCTTTTGGAGTGTATGTGTGTCATTGCTTTCCGTCATTGGTCCCATCCACCTCCAGTGGTCTGTGTACCTCAGATGTCAATCACTCTTTCTTTATGCAGTGTCTCCATGCCTATTCGACCACATGCAAATAATGAATTGTGAAGAGGTGTCAATCTTCACAAAGACAAGAAGAAAAAAGGAACAAAAAAAACAAAGAAGTAAAGTAAGTAGAGGGAGCTCAAGGCAGAGAATCTGGATACCACTTCTATTTTCTATTCAGCCCATTGTCTGTTTTCCCTGAAGAAAAAAAGATATTTGGCAGAACAATGAGACCACTTTGGGGAGCAACCTTAGATTAATTGGAGAGATAGTAACCCACTGACAGTAATATTTGTGTATTTGTTTACTTTGTTCAATGAATAATAATGGGCCTCCTTCCTTTAAGATCCCCAGTCACTCATTAGTTCCGGTGTAAAACTTGTTATGAATGTGAATATGGAAGTAGCTAAAGCAGTGGTTTTGCATTTGAGCCGTGTGCAGTTACTAAACAACGCCTGGGGGTTGTGTGGATGTGGCTGACTGGAATAAATACTTTGCCAACAAGCTTTTTCTCGCAGAGTTTGTAACAGCCTACAAAAACACAGGAAGTTAGTTGTCACGTTTAGGTCTTTATGAGTCTGAAAGGTTGACTTTAATACAGTGGTTATTATGTGACTTATGTCACTGTCATCAGCCATTACGGTACATATACATGCCATAACCTGAGGTAGCTTACAGTTTCTAAAATGTCATGTTTAAGGCCTGAGCGGGTGTGGTATTTTGTACCACGGCTAAGGGCTGTTGGTGCTGACATCAGTCCTGTGTCTTTAAAAAAAAAATGTAATCATTGATTTAAGATGACCATTACAGATATGCACATTGGCCCCCCACTACAGAAGGGAAAGTTGGAAGAGCTGCAAAATACTTTAACATGCAGCTGCATAAATGAAGAATGTGGATCTTAATAAACGTGTAAGTATTTGCATCTGTGTATTGGCTCAGCAACCACAGTAGTCTATGTAGACAGTTGTGTCTGATGCGAATAAAAACATTCAAAAGCTTCTCCATTTAGTAGTATAGTGATGGAAAGTTTACAAAGAGAATTAATTTAACACGGTCAAAAACTGTATTGCTCCGTAGATTTATTATTGCCTTCTGATCTAAGCAGTGATGTCACGGATATGACATCATATGGATTAAACTAAATGAAGCATCTAGCCTATGCAAAGGGGGATTCCTATACAAATATCCATAATGGAATGTTCCAAATAGATAGAAAATATTCTCAATATTAACAAATATACAAATATTCACATAAATAATTATACTGTAATAACTTAAAATAGCAAAATACTATTTTCTGCATTATGGCTCTTACAATCTGTGAACCAAGAAGATTGATTTAGTAGATTATCTGTAATTATCTAAAGAGTAATGTTTCGAACAACCGTTGATAAAACAGTTCCGTGGTTCACTGCTTGTTAGTTATGATACTGCCTTGGGCTTTTCAGGTTCGCTTGTAACGTCATCAGCAGAACCAGAAACACATACAGTCGCTTTTTCAGAAATTAACTCTTCATGCACCTTTTTGTGTCAAATCGTTGTAAAACTAGCTAATGCTAGTTTTACATCAGTTCAAAACCACAGTACAGTTCAGGCCTAAGGGAGATTGGCATGTGCTGTATGTATGTAAAGGGATCACTGTTAGATTAAGAATTTTCCTCTCTGACAATTGGCCAACTGTTACCTTTAAAGAGTCTCAGGGAGTATGACATCATGCTCTTTGTACAGTAACAAGGAAAATATGTTCAGTCTGGGAATGGTTTTATGGTGTTACATATTCCGGACATGTAGGCCAACAGGCAATGAAATGGTTTGTTCTTTTAAAAGTGCATCATACCTCAGGGCTGTTATCTTCAATTGTCATGTGGTCTCTGAAGCTCTTGTGTATAATTAGTTTGCTAATGCCAGATAGCTGGTCTGATCTGACAATTTTGTAGGTGATTCACATAACAGTTGTTTAACACCCTACATTTGTATAATTCTGTGTAAATAAGTGACCGTGGGATTTGCAGTAGTGTTAATAATAGGATGCATAGATCAAAAGGAAAAGTAAGACCTTGTGCACTACAAAGAGATTGAAACAAGAGACCTTGAGAGGGAAGAAATGTCTAACAGTGCTTAAGTGATCGTGGGCTGCTGAGTTACTGTCGGGCTCAAGAACCTATACAAGATATAATGAGATGTCTCATGGACCAAAATACTTAGTCATTCCACCTCAAAAAAAGCACAAGGAAGAGGATTTCGTCACCCACCAAATCTGATTGTTCTGAAATCGTTTCTGTAGGTTGAAACATAAGATTAGCATTCCTGAAACATTATTTTGTTCAAATATAATTTGGTCTCTGAGAAATTAAGCTAATTGATTGCACCCAAATTGGCTAATTTAATTGAAAGGATTCAAATATAGTACCTAACATCCGATTTGGACAATCATTTTTCGTACAAAGCATAATCCAATAAAATGATCAATTGCCATCCACAGACACCCCACACCAATCCCACCCCAACAACCAGTATACAGTATCAGTTCTCTGTCTGACAAGTAGTATGGAGCTGCTGCTTGGAGTATTGTTTCTTCAACCTTTAATGTATTCCCTGTGAATCTGGTGATGTTTTTTTCCCCTGTTCAGAGAAATTAGCTATTGAAGTCACTTGCATTTATATCATAAATGAGTGTGAAAGTACCACGTTTTGCCCACTAGATGCCGCTGTTCCTGCTACTGCCGCCACACCTCTTTATCTATTTATCTTTTGCTGGTCTCTTGTTTATTGGATCACAGCATTTTCTTTGCAAGTTTGGATAGAAAACCATTAGCATTATGCTCATGATTATATACATCCTTTCAATTAAAATGGCAAATGTGGGTGCAACAATTAGCTTAGTTTCTCAGAGATCAATGTTTCAGGAATAGTAATCTTATCTGTTTCTAAGTACAGAAACGATTTCAGAACAATCTGAAAGGGTTGGTGACAATCTTATTTCTTGTGCTTTTTGAGGTGGAATGACAAAGTATTATGTTTCATGAGATATCTCATTATGTCCTGTATAGGTTCCTGAGCCTGACAGTAACTCAGCAGCCCACAATTATTTTGAGTACTGTTAAAGACATTTCTTCCCTCGTAGGGTCTCGTCTTTCATTATCTTTCTAGTGTACAAGGTCTTTATTTCCCAATGCTCATTGTAGGGTTCAGCGAGCTTCAGCACTTCAGTGTGTAGGAGTGTTACATGTTTTCCCCATGAAGGAGACATTTCATTTGCACATTGTATTTTACGTGACAATGCATCTTGTTAAAGGGTCCTCTCTTTTTGTACACTAGAAAGAAGATTAAACAAGAGAACTTGTAGAGAGAGAGGGAAGACATTTATTTAACAGGGCTCAACAAATGAGTGTGGGCTGCTTAGTTACTGCCAGGCTCAAGAAAATATACAGGTTGAGATGCCTCACCAGCCAAAACACTTAAAAGTGGAGGCCAACAACACCAACGAATGAGGTGTCACGTCATATTTACATTCAATATTTCTCAAATGTAATAAAAAATGTTCCAGCAGTTAGAGTTTTTGGTAATGACCATGAATATGTTTTCAGTGTGCCTTTTTAGCATCAGATCCATGTGAGCTTGAACCATCACCGAAATCAGGCTTCGCTCAGAAACATTGGTCTCTGTTTTACTAATTGACTGGGATCTCAAGATTTGCAGCATGCTCGATGGAAATGCATATTTAAAAAGTCCCTTAGTCTGTGCTTTTCATCTAGTGATCCGTTTTCGTTCATGAGTGATCAATAAGTCCCTAGTTACCAGTGCTTGACTTAGCCAGGCGCTCACCGGAGCTGAATACCGGCACCTCAAATGTTGTACTGCTTGAGCTCCTGCTCCTCTTATAAAATATTAACTTAAAGCTATTGTGGAGCTCCTAACCTAAATATAAACAGTACCGGCACCCAAAATGAGTACCGCCACCTATTTCCGTCCAAGTCAAGCACTGCTAGTTACAGTTACTGACCACGACTGGTGCTGGAATGCTAATGTAGTGCGGATGTTGTAGTGTTCAGCGATGGCATGGGGACATACATGATAGAATAGACAGAATCTGGAAGAGGCTTTACTAACACATCTACAGTGGGATAAGAAAACACATATCTTCCCTTCAGTAGCTCGACAAGGCACATACCTTCAGTAGCTAGATAACAACAGTATCTGGAGGTCTTATATACAGTATGTGCCTTAACAAGAAAGGCACTCTGTGCAGCTAACTAGGCTTTGACCAAGCATGATAAGTGGGGGAGTATTTCTTCAGCTGAATGGGTTAGATTTTTTTTTCTTCCTCCACTTATTTTCTTTCTTTTCTTTGGCTCTGTGCACTCCATCGCTCCAACGAGAGCTGGGCCCTAAGCCGGGGGATACGGGGCTGTATGTAAATCAATTTGGGACGCAGACGCGTGTGGAAATAGAATCAGGGCTGTCAACCAGCGCTGTTTCATAATTTTCTCTTTCTTTCTCTTTTTCTCACTTGCTTTCTCGTACCTCTCTCCTCCACTTTGGCTAGCAGTATCTGAAGTAATAGCAGTGTTTTGCGACATGCTGGGAGAACGTTTTTCTTTGCTTTGGGAGTTCAAGGCAGAGGGGTTGTGAGAATGAGAGACTAAATGAAAATCACCCAGATTACTGCTTTAAAAGAGCATGAAAGCTGTAAAGAGCAGAGCTGGATTTTAGTCAAATGGTTCAGTGCTCAGGGGGGTTCCTGTAATGGTGAATTATTACATGAGTCGTGGAGTTGCGTGTATTGAAATGGATTTGAACAGCCATGAATTTACATAGAACATTAAATGATTTATGCTGCCAGAGTACAGGTGCAGGGTTTAAATGTCCAATGTTGTTACATCAAACACAATGCCAATCATTGGTTGTACTTTGATGAAAAATATAACTGTTGTCAGGAATTCAGAAAAACTTGAATGTCTTTGTTGAAAAAATAACATGTTCTGTCAATTAAGTCATTATATACCGTCTGTAAAGGTTGTTTGGCTTTTACATGAATGTTCTATTTAAAATTATAAACTGTGGTTGAGCCCTGAATGCTGATTGGCTGACAGCTGTGGTATATCAGACCATATACCACCGGTATGACGAAACATTTATTGTTACTGCTCTAATTATGTTGGTAACCAGTTTATAATAGCAATAAGGCACCTCAGGGGTTTGTGATATATGGCCAATATACCACACCCGCTCGGTCCTTATTGCTTAAACATAACACTTTAGAGACACTGTAAACTACCTCATGTTATGGCATGCATATGTCCGGTGCCCAAGGCACTCCGCATTGCGTCGTAGCCCTTAGCTGTGGTATATTGGCCATATACCGCACTTCCTCGGGCATTATTGCTTAAATAGCATTCTAAGGAAATTGTCTATCCAAAGTATTTGTTTACTTTAAATTATAATGTCTTTAACACTAAATTGTGTTTATGATTATCCTCAGACAAAGGAAATGGACTTAGTTCTTGTTATCTCTACTGGGCTCAGCAGTCTTGGGTAAAAAGCAGAGATTTGAATGTCAGAAGGAAAAAGCCTAGCAATCAATTATAGAAAAGTGGAGGCAACAAACAGATGCTTCACTAAAAGAGAAGGCTAAAAGTGGTGATTTAAAAGGGGTAAGAGAGAGAGGACATAAAGAGGTAGAGCGTATAAGGAAGGAGAGAGGATAGAGAGAAACTAGGAGGAGGTTTAGTCTGGCTCCAGTGCTTTCCTACACTACCTCAGGCAACCTGAACCACACCTAAAGTTTCCTCCTTCTGTTCATCTGCACTTCAAGTGCAGACAATCTTCCCAAGGGCACTCTCTATTAGGCTACCCCCTAACTCTCACACCGTCCTTTCTCATCCACTAGTTAAGAGACTCCACACCCCATACCTCACCTAATGCAAAAGCCCAAGAGGAGCGGAGGCTGAAGAAATGTTCAAACAAGGCTGTCCATGGAACATACTGCAAAATCCCCCTTTTTTTGCAGGAGCAAAACTTCCTCTCATTTTGTTTTTCTAATTTTCTAGGTTTGTACAACAAAACGTGTAGAGTGGTCATGTCCTCAACAAAGACTTCTGTTGAAGATGATGTACAGTAACTACAGAGGAGGAGGTTTAAAGTTTGAAACAGCAAAATAAGATGGATGACGGTGGTTTCACCCTCCCTAAGGTTCCATTTAAAGGGTCTCGTTTATCACAATTAACCTGTGTAACACCTATTAAGAAATCGCTAATTAGATGTTAGTCTGAGTTTAATGAAACGCAACAGGCTCTGAGGACTCGGAAATCAATGGTTATTGATTGGTGCATTATGATGACTTGTGTAACAGACCTTTGTGTCTATAAGGCAGGAGAAGTGGAAATGATTACAAAAGTTTCTGACACCACAAAAGACGCTGGAAAAGTTCGAAAGCAAGCCGTCGATGAAAATTGCTAGTCTGCTTACCTTAAAGTCGAAACTCTTTCTGCCTGACCAATGAGAATCTGCATTTTCTTTTCAGATAGCAGACAAACACTTTACTCTATCTGAAGTGTACTGCACAGTAGTTTACTCTAGGACATGTGGATAACTGCTTGTTGTCAACTGGCAGATTTGCTCATAGTTGTGATTGTGACCATGTTGTTTTTAAAACCCATGTTTCTGCCCTACCACAGACCGTCATTTATCAAAGTAGACACATCCATTTATCAAACAAGACACATGTGTCAATCTTAAAATCACCCATGCATTCCACTGTAAATAAACCAAAAACAATTCATCACTGTACGACCCCCCCATTTTTATATGTGACACCAAAGCCATTTCACTGCCTGTCAACACAATTCCATTACTCCCCAATCAGTATGGAAAGACCATCCACAACACTGTTGGCTTGCTGTAGTGTTGATATAAAAAATGCCAGCTGTACATTCTGAATTCATGCTGGGTTTGTGCTGAGGATTCTGGTGACTGTCACGCCGATTGCCACAAGACGAGATCAAAGGCTCTGCCAGATACTTTGAAGTCATCCGCCATCTAAATATAATTTCATTGGCTTCCTGTCCCTCAACAAAAAAGGGCCCCTTGTGGGCAGTCATTAATAAAGGGGGGTGTAATCAAATTGAGCTGTTTCAATGTCCAGGGGGAAAATATATTTCTTGCTATCTTTTCCTTTCTCAAGAGTGTGCTGCCTGGTGAGGAAACTGTATGTCCGAGCTCCAACAAGCGTATGAAGTATCAATTCTTGATGAAAATACATGACATACCATGGTGATTTATTTGATTTTTTCAAAAGAATATAGAAGGACATTGTACATACCAAGAATGGATCTATATCTTTCAAATCACATACTGTAATTGCCTTGACATAGTTGGCCTTGTGAAATTCTACCACACAAAGCTCTACCTCACTAAAAAAAACACCAGCCATAGAGAACTGGTAGTGTATCGCAAAGAGGTGAAGTAGGCTGAACATGCAGACACCCATGAACTAATACACACCATCTGCCCCGTGCCAACGAGATGATTACAACAGGATTTCATCATGTCAAACCAGTGGTTGCTGCAGTAATGTATGTCATGGCACCCTACACAAGGACAACTCTGCCAAAGCCCAACTTCCAAACCTGCCCCAAAACCTCCTCTTTAGCATTTGCACGGAATTAGCATTAGCTTGACACAAATCCCTGTCTGGACTCCGAACGTATCCTCTTATCCTGGACATGCCAGTGCCTGTCTATCAAACCTCCTCTCTTCTCTGATATAGGTCCCCAGTGTAGCTTAATACATTTTCTATTAGGCCGTGCCACTGTGGGTTTACTCGCTTCTGGCTTATTGATATTAATGTGATGTGTTGCTAATGGTAATATAAAGATTGTGATTGATGAAGAAACAACCACCTTGTCATAGGTGAGAAATAGAGCCACAAACAGGAGCGCTAAGCTTCAATCCGGGCACTCATTTCTGGTATACCTCCTGAAGAGTTTTTCAATGTCTGACATGATTGACTAATCCCTCCTCATCTAATCCTAAATATTGGTCTGCAGGAAACAGCGTAGGATGGCTAGGGAGCTTCATGGGAGCTTCCTGCTGGGACTTGGACTCACATTATGTCCCATTTTTAAAAAAACATATCCCACTGACTGATTTCTCAAATCCACCACCCACCCCAGCAGATTTGTTATCGTGATTATGTTAGGGACATTTTTTTTAAAGAGTTTTGCTCAAATATGGGTCAACATAGTGGGGGGTGATATTTTCTCTGATATTTCCCACTCAACTCATTGGTCCGATAAAGCGGATGCTAAGATAAAAGACTGTTTCGCCAGCAAAGACTGGAATATTTTCCGGGATTCAACATTGAGTTTACCACATCAGTCACCGGCTTCAATAATAAGTGCATTGATGACGTTGTCCCCACAGTAACCGTACGAACATACTCCAACCAGAAGCCAAGGATTACAGGCAACATCCGCACTGAGCTACAGGTTAGAGCTGCCGCTTTCAAGGAGTGGAATACTAATCCGGACGCTTATAAGAAATCCCGTTACAACCTCCGATGAGCCATCAAACAGACAAAGAGTCAATACAGTACTAAGATTAAATCCTACTACCCCAGCTCTGATGCTCAACGGATGTGGCAGGGCTTTGAAACTATCACAAATTAGAAAGGGAAGTCAAGCCGTGAGCTGCCCAGCGACACGGGCCTGCTAGATGCCTTTAATGCTTGCTTTGAGTCAAGCAACACTAAACCATGCATGATCTCGCTCCGTAGCCGATGTGAGTAAGACCGTTAAACAGGTCAACATTCGCAAGGCCACGGGGCCAGACGGAATACCAGGACGCGTACTCAGTGCATGCACTGACTCAGAGCTTGTGTCCGAATGGATATTATTATTTGAATATGAGTATGAGTATTCATTTGAGGACCAAATCATTATAGGCTTATTGAAAATTATTTTCTAAATGTAATTAAAAAATATCCATGTGATATTGTTACGTACAAGGATACACCATGACATTTCAAATGATTAATTTAGTAAAACAACAAACTTTTCAAGGTATTTTTATGACGTGAGCACCATAAAAAAGACTGGTAGCTGGACGGTAGCCTTCACGTGTGTAGCATGTTGTATATGTTGGCCAATCAAACCGCCAAATAGGCTCAATGTGTAGCAAGTGGAGCGAGAGTTCACCAATGTAATGCAAGAAGGAATAAAATTACAGAATTAAAAGTTAGAAGAATTAGAAGGAGTAAGCTACAACGAGTAACCAACAGGTAGGCTGTTGTTACAGTGGCGAGAACAAGTATTTGATACACTGCCGATTTTGCAAGTTTTCCTACTTACAAAGCATGTACCTACACTACCTGCAACATCGGCAGTGTATCAAATACTTATTCTCCCCACTGTATATCTGAATGGGGTTTGGGAGAAAGTGCAGCATGATGTGGCCACAATTAGCTTAGTTAGCTAGCTTTTCTGGACTACTCCAGTCAAGACAGACACTGTTCCAGTGCATTCGGAAAGCATTCAGACCCCTTGACTTTTTCCACATTTTGTTAAGTCTTCAGACCCTTTGCTATGAGACTTACAATTGAGCTCCGGTGCATCCTGTTTCCATTGATCATACTTGAGATGTTTCTACCAATTAATTGGACATGATTTGGAAAGGCACACTCCTGTCTATATAATGTCCCACAGTTGAAAGTGCATGTCAGAGCAAAAACCAAGCCATGAGGTCAAAGGAATTGTCCGTAGAGCTCCGAGACAAGATTGTGTCGAGGCACAGATCTGGGGAAGGGTACCAAAAAATGTCTGCAGCATTGAAGGTCCCCAATAACACAGTGGCCTCCCATCATTCTTAAATGGAAGAAGTTTGGAACCCCCAAGACTCTTCCTATAGATGACCACCCGGCAAAACTGAGCAATCGGGGGGAGAAAGGCCTTGGTCAGGGAGGTGACCAAGAACTCGATGGTCACTCTGTCACTCAGGCTGGGGCAAAGGTTCACCTTCCAACAGCACAACGACTCTAAGCACACAGCCAAGACAACACAGGATTGGCTTTGGGACAAGTCTCCAAATGTCCTTGAGTGTCCCAGCCAGAGCCCGAACTTGAACCCGATCGAACATCTCTGGAGAGACCTGAAAATAGCTGTGCAACAACACTCCCTATCCAACCTGACAGAGCTTGAGAGGATCTGCAGAGAAGAATGTGAGAAACTCCCCAAATACAGGTGTGCCAAGCTTGTAGCGTCATACCCAAGAACAATCAAGGCTGCAATCACTGCCAAAGGTGCTTCAACAAATGTGATATTTCAGTTTTAGAAAATAAAAAATATACAGTTTATCCTTTGTCATTAAGGGGAATCCCTTGTAGATTAATAAAGTGTGTGTGTATATATATATATATATATATTATTATTATTATTTATTTAAATAAATAAAAAAATACATTTTAGAATAATGCTGTAACATAACAAAACGTGGAAAAAGTCCCGAATGCATGGTATATGGGAAGATAGTGAAATTATAGTGTTTCACAGTATTACTTACCTGCCAGTGTTGTGATTATCTATGATATTCGATTGATTTCTGGGAAATGGGAAAGCGGTTCTGACTTTGTGGCTGTGTTACCTAGTGGAAATCTCTCTAATTTCCTGGTTGATAAAATACGACACTGTTCTCTCACTTATGCAAGACAAAAATGCCTGAATAGTGTAGGGTATCATTGTACAATCTACATCGCTGTCAACTAGTGGATACAATTTTCATGTCTCTCTGTCTAGTATTAAGGAAGTTAGAGGTCATTTCGCAAGCCAATGCTAACTAGCATTAGCGCAATGTCTGAAAGTCTATAGGTATCTGGTAGACATAAAAACGGTATCCACAAGTTCATCTGACTCTGGTGAAGTAGATAAAGGGCCTCATTGCCAAAATCCCGAAGTATCCCTTTAAATACTCCATCCATGCATTTGAACAATGAGAAACAGCCCTATCACATCAGGTTCAATTAACATTCAATAGCATGAATTTCAATATCCACATCCAGATGATGTAAATGAATAACCTTAAGCACACATCAATAAAGGTGCCAACAAGCCTTACCATAAATACACTTAGGGATGTGAAAATATACATCCCTCAGGGATAAGCTACTGCCGCATTACCCAACAATTACCCAACAATGAAAACCATGCACAGGTACGCACCCAATTTGCCTCTTAAATCTTGGACCAAATCAAATCCAATTTTATTTGGCGCATACACATGGTTAGCAGATGTTAATGCGAGTGTAGTGAAATGCTTGTGCTTCTAGTTCCGACCATGCAGTAATATATAACAAGTAATCTAACAATTTCACAACAACTACCTTATACACACAAGTGTAAAGGAATGAATAAGAATATGTGCGTAAAAATATATGGATGAGCGATGGCCGAACGGCATAGGCAAGATGCAGTAGATGGTATAGAGTACAATATATACATTTGAGATGAGTAATGTAGGGTATGTAAACATTATATAAAGCGCCATTGTTTAAAGTGGCTAGTGATACATTTGTTACATCTAATTTTTATTATTAAAGTGGCTCGAGATGAGTCAGTATGTTGACAGCAGCCACTCAATGTTAGTGATGGCTGTTTAACAGTCTGATGGCCTTGAGATAGAAGCTGTTTTTCAGTCTCTCCGTCCCCGATTTGATGCACCTTTTACTGACCTCGCCTTCTGAATGATAGCGGGGTGAACAGGCAGTGGCTCGGGTGGTTGTTGTCCTTGATGATCTTTTTGGCCTTCCTGTCACTTCGGGTGGTGTAGGTGTCCTGGAGGGCAGGTAGATTGCCTCCGGTGATGCGTTGTGCAGACCTCACTACCCTCTGGAGAGCCTTATGGTTGTGGGAGGAGCAGTTGCCGTACCAGGCGGTGATACAGCCCGATAGGATACTCTTGATTGTGCATCTGTAAAAGTTTGTAAGTGTTTTTGGTGACAAGTTGCATTTCTTCAGCCACCCTGTCTGTGTGGGTGGACCATTTCAGTTTGTCCGTGATGTGTACGCCGAGGAACTTAAAACTTTCCACCTTCTCCACTACTGTCCCGTCGATGTGGATAGGGGGCTGCTCCCTCTGCTGTTTCCTGAAATCCATGATCATCTACTTTGTTTTGTTGACATTGAGTGTGAGGTTATTTTCCTGACATCACACTCCGAGGGCCCTCACCTCCTCCCTGTAGGCCGTCTCGTCATTGTTGGTAATCAAGCCTACCACTGTAGTGTCATCTGCAAACTTGATGATTGCGTTGGAGGCGTGCATGGCCATGCAGTCATGAGTGAACAGGGAGTTCAGGAGAGGGCTGAGAACGCACCCTTGTGGGGCCCCAGTGTTGAGGATCAGTGGGGTGGAGATGTTGTTTCCTACCCTCACCACCTGGGGGTGGCCCGTCAGGACGTCCAGGACCCAGTTGCATAGGGTGGGATCGAGACCCAGGGTCTCGAGCTTAATGATGAGTTTGGAGGGTACTATGGTGTTAAATGCTGAGCTGTAATCGATGAACATCATTCTTACATAGGTATTCCTCTTGTCCAGATGGGTTAGGGCAGTGTGCAGTGTGATTGCAATGGTGTTGTCTGTGGACTATTGGGGTGGTAAGCAAATTGGAGTGGGTCTAGGGTGTCAGGTAGGGTGGAGGTGATGTGGTCCTTGATTAGTCTCTCAAAGCACTTCATGATGAAGGAAGTGAGTACTACGGGGCGATAGTCATTTAGCTCAGTTACCTTAGCTTTCTTGGGAACAGGAACAATGGTGGCTGTCTTGAAGCATGTGGGAACAGCAGACTGGGATAAGGATTGATTGAATATGTCCGTAAACACATCAGCCAGCTGTTCTGCGCATGCTCTGAGGACGCGGCTAGGGATGCTGGGCCTGAAGCCTTGCGACGGTTAACACGTTTAAATGTTTTACTCACGTTGGCTGCAGTGAGGGAGAGCCCATAGGTTTTGGTAGCGGGCCGTGTCGGTGGCACTGTATTGTCCTCAAAGCGGGCAAAGAAGTTGTTTAGTTTGTTTGGGAGCAAGATATCGTGGTCTGTGACGGGGCTGGTTTTCGTTTTGTAGTCCGTCATTGACTGTAGACCCTGCCACATAGCTCTCGTGTCTGAGCCGTTGAATTGTGTCTCTACTTTGTCTCTATACTGATGCTTAGCTTGTTTGATTGCCTTGCGGAGGGAATAGCTACACTGTTTGTATTCGGTCATGTTTCCGGTCACCTTGCCCTGATTAAAAGCAGTGGTTTGCGCTTTCAGTTTTGCCTGATTGCTACCATCAATCCACAGTTTCTGGTTGGGGAAGGTTTTAATAGTCGCTGTGGGTACAACATCACCGAGGCACTTGCTAATAATCTTGCTCACCGAATCAGCATATTCATCAATGTTATTGTCCGACGCTATGTGGAACATATCCCAGTTCACGTGATCGAAGCAATCTTGAAGCGTGGAATCCGATTGGTCGGACCAGCGTTGAACAGACCTAAGCACGGGCATTTCCTGTTTTAGTTTCTGTCTAAAAGCTGGGAGCAACAAAATGTGGTCGTGGTCAGATTTTCTGAAAGGAGGGCGGGGGAGTGTATGCATCGCTGAAGTTAGAACAACAATGTTCCAGGGTTTTTCCAGCCCGGGTCGCGCATTCGATATGCTGATCAAATTTAGGGAGACTTGTTTTCAGATTATCCTTGTTAAAATCCCCAGCTACAATAAATGCAGCCTCGGGATATGGATAGAACCATTTTCAATCACAGAGGAAAACAAGGTCATAATTTACATTTCTGAAGATTTACCTTAACTTTTGAATTGCTAAACATGATGACATTATAAAGCTAACTTCTGATCGTTACATACATAAGAAAGAGTAGCATTTTACCGGGAGACGCACAACAATAGGTTTCGGCGCCAAACCAACGCTCCATACTCAAGCTCCTTATATATGTTTATCTTCTTTTACAGGTGACCAGCAACATCCAAGTGGACATCTCAAACCACATTAGTATCAATAAATAAATATGCTTCTCATTAACTGTAAATCAAATCAAATCTAATTTTATTTGTCACATACACATGGTTAGCAGATGTTAATGCGAGTGTAGCGAAATGCTTGTGCTTCTAGTTCCGACAATGCAGTGTCTGGTTATTCGTATAGGCATGTCTTTAGATTATGTTACGGAGGACATACAGGACAATCATCACATCCACACACTCCTGTCACCAAATCCACCCAAGACTGTTCTCTCTGCTACTGCATGGCAAGCGGTGCCAGTGCACCAAGTCTGGAACCAACAGGACCCTGAACAGCTTCTACCCCAAACATACGACTGCTAAATAGTTAATCATATGGCTACCTGGACTACCTGCATTTGCACTAATTCTCTTGCACAGACACTACTCACACCACTCACACTGACACACACATACACTACATACGCCCACACACATAATCTGCACACTCATGCATACTGACGCAACGCACACTCACTCACACTTTCACACATACGCTGCTGCTACTGTCTTATCTATCCTGTTGCCTAGTCACTTTGCCCATACCTACACTACCATTCAAAGATTTGGGGTCACTTAGAAATGTCCTTGTTTTTGAAAGAAAAGCATATTTTGTTGTCCATTAAAATAACATCAAACTGATCAGAATATATAGTGTAGACATTTTTCATGTTGTAAATGACTATTGTAGCAGGAAACGGCAGATTTTTTTAATGGAATATTTTCATCGTGTACAGAGGCAACCATCACTCCTGTGTTCCAATGGCATGTTGGGTTAGCTAATCCAAGTTTATAATTTTAAAAGGCTAATTGAGCATTAGAAAACCCTTTTGCAATTATGTTAGCACAGCTGAAAACTGTTGTACTGATTAAAGAAGCATTAAAACTGGCCTTCTTTAGACTGGTTGAGTACCTGGAGCAACAGCATTTGTGGATTTGATTACAGGCTCAAAATGACCAGGAACAAAGAACTTTCACCTGAAACTCGTCAGCCTATTCTTGTTCTGAGAAATGAAGGCTATTCCATGCGAGAAATTGCCAAGAAACTGAAAATGTCGTACAACTCTGTGTACTACTCCCTTCACAGAACAGTGCAAACGGGCCCTAACCAGAATAAAAAGAGGAGTGGGAGGCCCCGGTGCACAACTGAGCAAGAGGACAAGTACATTAGACTGTCTAGTCTGACAAAAAGATGCCTCACAAGTCCTCAACTGGCAACTTCATTAAGTATAACCCGCCAAACACCAGTCTCAACGTCAACAGTCAACGGCGACTCCGGGATGCTGGCCTTCTACATCAATTACCTTGTACCCCTGCACGTCCCATCAGCTCAGTACTGGTACTGCCTGTATATAGCCATGTTATTTTTTACTCATTTGATGTTATTTACAGTGTATTTATTCCTCATGTCAATATTTATTTATTTTTCAAAAATGTTCTCTTTAACTCTACATTGTTGGAAAAGGATCCGCAAGTCAGTTAAAAACAAATTCGTATTTACAATGACGGCCTATCCCGGCCAAACCCAAACGATGCTGGGCCAATCACAGCCAGATGTGATGCAGCCTGGATTCAAACCAGGGACTGCAGTGATGTCTCCTGCACTGGGATGCAGTGCCTTAGACCGCTGCGCCACTCAGGAGCCCAATGAGCTTTATGAAGCATGTGACAAATAAAAATGTATTTGATTTGATCTTGTCAGTGTCTGTGATATGTACACTCAGCTCACACATCTTTTCCTTACTGTAGTTTCTATATTCCAGTACATCTTGTTCCTCTGAATATCCCTGAACTCAAGACTCTGTTTCCTTAATCTCACATACTAGCAAGGAAACACGTAAAATATGCAAACACTCAATGAAGCACCTAGGGGCTCTCGCTCATTAACATCCTTGGTTCCTGAGCCGAATGGACAGATGTTCCTGATCTGCTTGCCAAGCCACAAATCCTTTCTAACAGACTTAAGTATAGCACCTCAAAACATACTTCTTAGAAATAAATACTCTGTATAGAATTTGAGGCACCGTTTTGGAGGACAGCACTCGGCTACCTACAGACCCAACTACACCTACTGCACTCATAGATTAACTCTTGCTCTCTCTTTCTTTCTCTACACACAGACACCCACACACCCACCTACACACTCCCAAACATGTTCCAGTGACCATCCGCTCTGATGTCACTTTGATTATGCAGCTGCAGAGATGGGTGTTCCTGCAGCTCCTCGGCCAACGCTTGGGGTGGGACTCACCATGTCCATCTGCTTATCGCCTGCAGTGTGAAACATACACACACACACACACACACACACACTAAAATAATAGAATTAACTCATCAGCGATTCTTCAGCGTATGAGTGTACAGTATGTAATTCAAGGTCACACCCAAACCCTGCCCCCGCTCCTCTAGCTTCCCAATGCTGTATATTTTACCTACACCTAATCCCTAACAGCTCACACCTCACTCAGAATACTGTATAAGGCCATTAACCAGAGTGTGTCCTACTTCTCTCTAGTCCTCTGAAAGGGATTGTGTTTTTTATGTGGAGCTGAAAATATACCTGCTTGTGATGTCACTATTTCCTTTTCTGTTTCTTCCTCTTTTAGGGGCCTGTTTGCGAGCCATTACACTGAGACACATTATCTGGACGATGGCAGTGCAGTCACTGGTGCTCACAACTTTACGGTAGGCTGGAGGTCGAGTGTTTCTGACATTCATGTTTGACTGAACATTGTGTGCTGCTGACTTTAAAGGATGGACCTTTAAAGATGTAATGTAAACGGATGATTCAAATGGCCCTCCGGTAATGTTGAGGACACATATCTGAATTATAGACATGGCGTTGGCATCCAAAAGATCAAATGTTATCATCCAGTAAATGGAGAATGACTAACTTAGTTTTCAGTGGGGAATATCTGTACAGTTATTGACATACAGCCATATTTACATGTAGACCTAACAATTGGTGAATTGATACAGGGTTAGGTACCTTAAGGGGAGACAGGTATAATATATGTACATTATTGCACAAAGCACCGTGCTTTTAAGTCCTCCGGGACCAGAACATGCTACATTTGGCTTCATTCGCTTACAGTTTGATTTACAGTAGTTAGCTACTGTAAGTATGCAGATGCTATTGCCAGGTCTCACATCTTAGTCAACTGAACTTTTGTTACTCTTCCTTAAAGTAATTAGCTCAACTGTTGACGGTTTGACAAAAGGTCAGCACAGCAGCTTTTCTAGGCCAGCCTTCAGGTACAACGTGGGATTCTGGGATAACCAAGCCAACCAAGCCTCATTAGTGATTTTCAAAAGCCTTTCGCTTAGTTAGCAGGCTTGTTCCCGCTTCACAGTTGGAGTGAGATTGAAAATATGACTTAATTGAGCAGAGGTGAGGACAGCTTGACAGGTGCTTGGCAGTTGGAAAGGGAAATGCTTTGTGATTTGGCACTGATTGACAATATAATTTCCTCAAAGCTAAACTGTACGAATACCCATTGTTGCATTCTAAATAGTAGGTTAAACGGGTATGCAAAAATGTAAAGTTTTATATTATGTGACATTTCTCAAATTGAGTATGCTTTAAATGCCATGACATCGTACCCTTTTTTGACCTATGAAAAACCAACTGTCAAAAAAACACTTATTTTGAAAGTAGATTACCTTGTATTTGCCTGCTATTTTCGTTTTAAAAGGTCACTATCCAAAACAAAACTGAAAGTATTTATGGACATTATAAAACCATAAATTGGTAGCACTCAAAAAATGAATCACAGTGTCCTTACGAAAGATGAAGAAGCTAAGGTAAATGCTAAACCTAGCGTTTCCCAATATATGTCTATGGCACCGTTCATGTTTAATGTAATGGAAGTGAAGTGAAGGCCATTAAGCCTAGCTGGTGACTCAGCAATGTATATTATATATTCATAGTAATGCTTTTTCAAATAGTTTCACATAAAGAGTCTCATTCCTTTCCTTTCAGAGGACTAAGGGAGTCTCTTTTGGAGTCAAGTCAGCACAGCTGAAGTGATTGTGTAAAAGTATGAACTGTGGCTATGGAAAATGCCAGCCTCAAGTATTTCCTCACAGTTCAGTATTGACATTCTGTATTTTTCAAACAGACTTTTGGCTAACAAATCAGTTGGTCTTGGAGGGATTAGTGTAGACTTGAAAGAAGCCTGTCAGCCATAATACAGAGGTTTGTTTTCACTCCAAACCAGACAGTTCCTCCTCATCATACTGTCTCAGACAGACAGTAGCTACATTATGTCTCTGTACACTGAGATGGCTTCCTTTCCACTTCTCCTTTCCATGGTTGACCATGGGTGAAACAAAAGACAAGTATACGGTAAATACATTTGAAATCAATCACTTTTTGACAGCATCCCTTTTGATTTAAACATTCCATACATGTTTGCCCATGGAAGAAGTGGTCAGAAAGTGACATTTTGCACCTAAATGACAAAACATTCATGAGATAAAGGTGTTCAAAGTTGACCCATTTTGCATACCCTACCTTTCCATGAGACATCCATGTTTTCATCACTGGAAAAGATAAACGGTTGAGTTTAATATAATTTAAAAGCTTCCAAACAGGTTAGTCAAACTATTTGATCAATTCAACAACAATTCTTTGGGGGAAAAATGTTGTCATTTTCTTACCTTTAACCTTAAAAAAACCTCTAAAACATGTAAACTCAGATTTAGCTTTCACCCTATTTGACATCATCTGAGGTTTTTGTGTTGTGCCTGCCATCGGTTGAGACAACATGCTCTTGAATATAGGGTGGGGTGTCATTTCAATCATATAAATATAATTCATAGAATGGACCTATCCCTTCAGGGCACTGCAATTTAGCTGGTACACCATTGACATTTAAATTTAATTGACATTTGAACTTTTAATTATTACCACAAAAATGACTGCCGGTTCACACCCCGGTGAATGTTAACTTCAGTGGTCATGTCTATTCTATTATCTCTCTCTCTCTCTCTCTCTCTCTCTCTCTCTCTCTCTCTCTCTCTCTCTCTCTCTCTCTCTCTCTCTCTCTCTCTCTCTCTCTCTCTCTCTATATATATATATATATATATATTATTTAAAAAATATATATATATGCCATTTTTTATGATTCTACAGATGACAGACAGAATACTTAGAGGTCAGCTACACTCACGGATCCCCTCCAAATCAAACCCACCCAAACCCCCCCATGCTCTAACAGAGTCCCACCCCAAAACCAGATTTAAATCAGGCATGATATACAATGAGTAATATAATCACATACTAAAAGAAATACAAAGATATTATAAAACAAAAAGTTAAAAAATATTAAAAATAATGATACCATTTCTAATTTCGGTTGGTTTATGGAGATGTCAAATTAGCTGAGTCCATGTCTTCTACAAAGTACAGGAAAGGTTGCCAGATATTATATAATGTAATTGAAGATCCCCTAATGGAGTAGCGTGTTTTCTCTAGCTTGAGATGTTGCATAACTTCCTTTATCCAGTGGTTAAAAGTAGGAGGAAACCGATCCTTCCACTTAAATAGTAGAAGACGTCTAGCTAGAAGAGTGGTAAATATCAGCATGTTGCCCATAGAACTGTTTAGAGGGGCCTCCTGTGGTGCCACTCTATAGAACTGTTTAAAGGGGCCTCCCATTGTGCCACTCTACAGAAATATTTAAAGGGACCTCCCATTGTGCCACTCCAAATAATGCAATAAAAGCAGAAGGTTCTATAGGCCTTTCCAGTATTAGAAAACATCTCAAATGTTGGGCATGTCCAAAACTTGTTTATTAAAGTACTGTAGCAGGAGCCTGCTTATATCAGTCACAAGTGGGATCTATTGACCAATCAAATCAAATCAAATGTATTTATATAGCCCTTCTTACATCAGCTGATATCTCAAAGTGCTGTACAGAAACCCAGCCTAAAACCCCAAACAGCAAGCAATGCAGGTGTAGAGGCACGGTGGCTAGGAAAAACTCCCTAGAAAGGCCAAAACCTAGGAAGAAACCTAGAGAGGAACCAGGCTATGAGGGGTGGCCAGTCGTCTTCTGGCTGTACCGGGTGGAGATTATAACAGAACATGGCCAAGATGTTCAAATGTTCATAAATGACCAGCATGGTCAAATAATAATAATCACAGAAGTTGTTGAGGGTGCAACAAGTCAGCACTTCAGGAGTAAATGTCAGTTGGCTTTTCATAGCCGATCATTAAGAGTATCTACCGCTCCTGCTGTCTCTAGAGAGTTGAAAACTGCAGTTCTGGGACAGGTAGCACGTCCGGTGAACAGGTCAGGGTTCCATAGCCGCAGGCAGGACAGTTAAAACTGGAGTAGCAGCACAGCCAGGTGGACTGGGGACAGCAAGGAGACTTCATACCCGGTAGTCCTGAGGCATGGTTCTAGGGCTCAGGTCCTCCAAGAGAGAGAAAGAAAGAGACAAAGAAAGAAAGAGACAATTAGGGAGAGCATACTTAAATTCACACAGGACACCGGATAAGACAGGAGAAGTACTCCAGACTGACCCTAGCTCCCCGACACATAAACGACTGCAGCATAAATACTTGAGGCTGAGACAGGAGGGGTCAGGAGACACTGTGGCCCCATCCGATGATACCCCAGGGCCAAACAGGCAGGATATAACCCCACCCACTTTGCCAAAGCCCCCACACTACTAGAGGGATATCTTCAACCACCAACTTACCATCCTGAGACAAGGCCGAGTATAGCCCACAAAGATCTCCGCCACGGCACAACCCAAGAGGGGGTGCCAACCCTTTCCGTTCACTTTCACACTCCCGGGCCAGACTACACTCAATCATTTGACCCACTGAAGAGATGAGTCTTCAGTAAACACTTCAAGGTTGAGACTGAGTCTGCATCTCTCACATGGATAGGCAGACCATTCCATAAAAATGGAGCTCTATAGGAGAAAGCCCTGCCTCCAGCTGTTTGCTTAGAAATTCTAGGGACAATTAGGAGGCCTGCGTCTTGTGACCGTAGCGTACGTATAGGTATGTACGGCAGTACCAAATCGGAAAGATAGGTAGGAGCAAGCCCATGTAATGATTTGTAGGTTAGCAGTAAAACCTTGAAATCAGACCTTGCCTTAACAGGAAGCCAGTGTGGGAAGGCTAGCACTGGAGTAATATGATAACATTTTTTGGCTTCTAGTCAGGATTCTAGCAGCCGTATTTAGCACTAACTCAATGTCATTTAGTGCTTTATCCGGGTAGCTGGAAAGTAGAGCATTGCAGTAATCTAACCTAGAAGTAACAAAAGCATGGATTCATTTTTCTGCATCATTTTTGGTCAGAAAGTTTCTGATTTTTGCAATGTTACGTAGATGGAAAAAAAGCTGTCCTTGAAACAGTCTTGATATGTTCGTCAAAAGAGAGATCAGGGTCCAGAGTAACGCCGAGGTCCTTCAAAGTTTTATTTGAGACGACTGTACAACCATCAAGATTAATTGTCAGATTCAACAGAAGATCTCTTTGTTTCTTGGAACCTAGAACAAGCATCTCTGTTTTGTCCGAGTTTAAAAGTAGAAAGTTTGCAGCCATCCACTTCCATATGTCTGAAACACAGGCTTCCAGCAAGGGCAATTTTGGGGCTCCACCATGTTTCATTGAAATGTACAGCTGTGTGTCATCCACATAACAGTGAAAGTTAAAATTATGTTTTCGAATGACATCCCCAAGAGGTAAAGTATATAGTGAAAACAATAGTGGTCCTAAAACGGAGCGTTGAGGAACACTGAAATTTACAGTTGATTTGTCAGAGGACAAACCATTCACAGAGACAAACTGATATCTTTCCGACAGATAAGATCGAAACAAGGCCAGAACTTGTCCGTGTAGACCAATTTGGGTTTCCATTCTCTCCAAAAGAATGTGGTGATCGATGGTATCAAAAGCAGCACTAAGGTCTAGGAGCACGAGGACAGATGCAGAGCCTCAGTCTGACGCCATTAAAAGGTAATTTACGACCTTCACAAGTGCCGTCTCAGTGCTATGATGGGGTCTAAAACCAGACTGAAGCATTTCGTATACATCGTTTGTCTTCAGCAAGGCAGTGAGTTGCTGCGCAACAGCTTTTTCAAAATTTTTAGAGAGGAATGGAAGTTTCCGATAGGCCGATAGTTGTGTATATTTTCTGGGTCAAGGTTTGGCTTTTTCAAGAGAGGCTTTATTACTGCCACTTTTAGTGAGTTTGGTACACACCCGGTGGATAGAGAGCCGTTTATTATGTACAACATAGGAGGGCCAAGCACAGGTAGCATCTCT
This sequence comes from Oncorhynchus keta, assembly GCF_023373465.1. NCBI lineage: Eukaryota > Metazoa > Chordata > Actinopteri > Salmoniformes > Salmonidae > Oncorhynchus > Oncorhynchus keta. The sequence goes on from NC_068456.1 coordinate 18,502,408, forward strand.
TTCAGTAGTTTAGTTTGGAATAGGGTCCAGTATGCAGCTTGAAGGTTTAGAGGTCATTATTATTTTCATCATTGTGTCAAGAGATATAGTACTAAAACACTTGAGTGCCTCCCTTGATCCTAGGTCCTGGCAGAGTTGTGCAGACTCAGGACAACTGAGCTATGGAGGAATACGCAGATTGAAAGAGGAGTCCGTTTTGCTTTCTAATGATCATGATCTTTTCCTCAAAGAAGTTCATGAATTTAGTGCCTCCCAGGTGGCGCAGTGGTCTAGGGCACTGCATCACAGCGCTAGCTGTGCCACCAGAGACTCTGGGTTCGTGCCCAGACTCTGTTGCAGCTGGCCGTGACTGGGAGGTCCGTGGGGCGATGCACAATTGGTCTAGCGTCGTCCGGGTTAGGGAGGGTTTGGCCGGTAGGGATATCCTTGTCTCATCGCGCACCAGCGACTCCTGTGGGCGGGGCGGGCGCAGTGCACGCTAACCAAGGTCGCCAGGTGCACAGTGTTTCCTCTGACACATTGTTGCGGCTGGCTTCCGGGTTGATTGCGCGCTGTGTTAAGAACCAGTGCGGCTTGGTTGGGTTGTGTTTCGGAGGACGCATGACTTTCGACCTTTGTCTCTCCCGAGCCCCGTACGGAGTTGTAGCAATGAGACAAGATAACTAATAGTTTGATACCCATGAAATTGTGGAGAAAAAAGGGGTAAAACAATTTTTTTAAATTAAATTAATTTAATTAAAAGTGAAAGGCATCCTCTCTTGGGGAATGCTTCTTTTTTGCGACAGTATCAAATATAAATGTTGGATTGTTCTTATTTTCCTCAATTAAGTTGGAAAAATAGGATGATCAAGCAACAGTGAGGGCTCTTCGATACTGCACTGTCTTTCCAAGCTAGTCGGAAGACTTCCAGTTTGGTGTGGCGCCATTTCCGTTACAATTTTCTGGAAACTTGCTTCAGAGCTCGGGTATTTTCTGTGTACCAGGGAGCTAGTTTCTTATCAAATCAAATCAAATCAATTTTATTTATATAGCCCTTCGTACATCAGCTGATATCTCAAAGTGCTGTACAGAAACCCAGCCTAAAACCCCAAACAGCAAGCAATGCAGGTGTAGAAGCACGGTGGCTAGGAAAAACTCCCTAGAAAGGCCAAAACCTAGGAAGAAACCTAGAGAGGAACCAGGCTATGTGGGGTGGCCAGTCCTCTTCTGGCTGTGCCGGGTGGAGATTATAACAGAACATGGCCAAGATGTTCAAATGTTCATAAATGACCAGCATGGTCGAATAATAACAAGGCAGAACAGTTGAAACTGGAGCAGCAGCACGGCCTAGTGGACTGGGGACAGCAAGGAGTCATCATGTCAGGTAGTCCTGGGGCATGGTCCTAGGGCTCAGGTCCTCCGAGAGAGAGAAAGAAAGAGAGAATTAGAGAGAACATATGTGGGGTGGCCAGTCCTCTTCTGGCTGTGCCGGGTGGAGATTATAACAGAACATGGCCAAGATGTTCAAATGTTCATAAATGACCAGCATGGTCTAATAATAATAAGGCAGAACAGTTGAAACTGGAGCAGCAGCACGGCCAGGTGGACTGGGGACAGAAAGGAGTCATCATGTCAGGTAGTCCTGGGGCATGGTCCTAGGGCTCAGGTCCTCCGAGAGAGAGAAAGAGAGAAGGAGAGAATTAGAGAACACACATAGATTCACACAGGACACCGAATAGGACAGGAGAAGTACTCCAGATATAACAAACTGACCCTAACGTTACTATCTGTACTTACTGGTGGCACAGACGCTGTTTCATCCTTTCCTACACTGAAATTACCCTTGCCTAACGATTGCGTCTGAAGCTGGGCTTGCGGCACAGCTATCCTCGCCGTAAGGCGATCGTTCCCCTGTATATTATGAGTACAGCGACTGCAATTAGGAGGCATCATGTTAATGTTACTACTTAGCTTCGGCTGGTGGAGGTCCTGTAGAACCATGTCCAGATAAAGCATCCGGAGTGAAAAAGTTGAATGAAAAAAAGTTGAGTGAGGGAAAAACAAAAAATATAAACGGCAATTAAAAAGTAAAAACCGTAAAGTTGTCAAGTCTTTACAAGTCTACAAGTTGTGACCGGTTCCATTTCAATGCAGCCGATGTCCTAATTTTAATTGAATTACATCATGTCTTAGACATATAGATGAAGAATGTATTCTCTTAAGGATACTCTGCCAAGTTTCGTCTGAAAGTTGTTCCCCTAAATCCTCTTTCCATTGGTTCTTAAGAGAGTTCAGGGAATCCAGATTGTGCGTGTTTATACAAGGGTTCACTTTAAAAATATAATCTAGAATGGAGATAGGTGGGCATTATGCTCTCAATCTCACACAAATTATCAAGGAACCTACCAGGTAGAACCCCAAATCTGTAAACATGGGTGCCCTCATAGATATCATCCTGACCAACTTGCCCTCTAAGTATACCTCTGCTGTTTTCAACAAGGATCTCAGCGATCACTGCCTCATTGCCTGAGTCCGTTATGGGTCCCGTTATCACTGTCAAACGCTCCCTAAAACACTTCTGCGAGCAGGCCTTTCTAATCGACCTGGCCTGGGTATCCTGGAAGGATATTGACCTCCTCCCATCAGGCATCCTCCCTGGTTGTTCTTCAGAAGTGCCTTCCTCACCATCTTAAATAAGCATTCCCCTTTCAAAAACAATTGAACTATGAACAGATATAGCCCTTGGTTCACTCCAGACTTGACTGCTCTTGACCAGCACAAAAACAAGTGCACTGCACTAGCTTTGAATAGTCCCTGCGATATGCAACTTTTCAGGGAAGTCAGGAACCAAAATACACAGTCAGTTTGGAAAGCTTTTTCAAACAGCTTTTTCAAACAGAAATTTGCATCCTGCAGCACTAACTCCAAAAAGTTTTGGAACACTGTAGAGCACCTCCTCCCAGCTGCCCACTGCACTCTTGCTAGGAACCACTCACCACCAATAAATCCACGATAATCAAATCATTTCTATAACCAGCTGGCCACTCTTTCCACCTGGCTACCCCAACCCCGGCCAACAGCTCTGCACCCCCCCCCCCCCGCAGCTACTGGCCCAAGCACCCCCCCGCTTCTCCTTCACCCAAATCCAGACAGCTGATGTCCTGAAAGAGCTGTAGAATCTGGATCCCTACAAATCAGCTGGGCTGGACAATCTGGACCCTCTCTTCCTAAAACTATCCGCCGCCATTGTCGCAGCCCCAATTACTAGTCTGTTCAACATCTCTTTCGTATCGTCTGAGATTCCTAAAGATTGGAGAGATTCCTAAAGATTCCCCTCTTCAAAGGGGGAGACACTCTATGCCCAAACTGTTACAGACCTATATCCATCCTGCCCTGCCTTTCTAAAGTCTTTGAAAGCCAAGTGAACAAACAGATCATCGACCATCTCGAATCCCACCGTACCTTCTCTGCTATGCAATCCGGTTTCCGAGCTGGTCACAAGTGCACCTCAGCCATGCTCTAGGTCCTAACTACCATTGATAACTAGCATTGATAACAAACAGTACTGTGCAGCCGTCTTCATCGACCTGGCCAAGACTTTTGACTCTCTAAATCACCATATTCTTATCAGCAGACTCAACAACCTTGGTTTCTGTAATGACTGCCTCGCCTGGTTCACTAACTACTTCTCAGATAGAGTTCAGTGTGTCAAATCGGAGGGCCTGTTTTCCGGATCTCTGGCAGTCTCTATGAGGGTGCCACAGGGTTCAATTCTCAGGATGACTCTTTTCTCTGTATATATCAATGATGTTGCTCTTGCAGCAGGTGATTCTTTGATCCACCTCTACACATACGACACGATTCTGTATACATCTGGCCCTTCTTTGGACACTGTGTTAACAAACCTCCAAACAAGCTTCAATGCCATACAACACTCCTTCCATGGCCTCCAACCGCTCTTAAACGCTAGTAAAACTAAATGCATGCTCTTCAACTGATCGCTGCCCTCACGTGCCCGCCCGCCTAGCATCACTACTCTGGACGGTTCTGACTTAGAATATGTGGACAACTATAAATACCTAGGTGTCTGGCTAGACTGTAAACTCTCCTTCCAGACTCACATTAAGCATCTCAAATCCAAAGTTAAATCTAGAATCAACTTCCTATTTCGCAACAAAGCCTCCTTCAGTCATGCTCCCAAACATACCCTCGTAAAACTGACTATCCTGCCGAACCTTGACTTTGGGCGATGTCATTTACACAATAGCCTCCAACACTACTTGGATGCAGTCTATCACAGTGCCATCCGTTTTGTCACCAAAGTCCAATATACTACCCACCATTGCGACCTGTGTGCTCTCATTGGCTGGTCCTCGCTACATATTCGCCGCCAAACCCACTGGCTCCAGGTCATCTATAAGTCTTTGCTTGGTATAGCTCTGCCTTATCTCAGCTCACTGGTCACCATAGCAACACCCAGCACGCGCTCCAGCAGGTATATTTCACTGGCCATCCCCAAAGCCAACACCTTCTTTGGCTGCCTTTCCTTCCAGTTCTCTGCTGCCAATGACTGGAATGAATTGCAAAAATCCCTGAAGTTGGAGACATATATCTCCCTCACTAACTTCAAGCATCGGCTGTCAGAGCAGCTTACCGCTCGCTGCAACTGTACACAGCCCATCTGTAAATTGCCCATCCGCCCAACTACCTACCTCATCCCATATTTGTTTTTTAGTTTTTTTCTGCTGTTTTGCACACCAGTATTTATACTTGCACATCCTCTTCTGCACATCTATCACTCCAGTGTTAATTGCTAAATTGTAATTACTTCGACACTGTGGCCTATTTATTGCCTTACTTCATTTGCACACACTGTATACAGATTTTCTATTGTGTTATTGACTCGTTTATCCCATGTGTAACTCTGTGTTGTTGTTTTTGTCGCACTGCTTTGCTTTATCTTGGCCAGGTCGCAGTTGTAAATGAGAACTTGTTCTCAACTGGCCTACCTGGTTAAATAAAGGTGAAATAAAATAAAGAATAAATGATGGGACGTGACTAGAGTATGAAGATACAAAGAAATGGGATCTAGGCATATTTAACTTTTGTACTAACTGCTCAAAAGATGCAAAATCTGTATCAATGTACATGTTCGGTAAGGAGATCCCTTTTTCCAGACTAGCCATGAAACGGCGGTATAATAATGGAGAGAATGTATTGTTTGTTCATAATACTTCCAAATTGTTTGAGAGTATAAAATAGATAATCCAACTCCGCCCAATTGATAACAATATCTCTGGAGTGTCAGATGAAGAGGGAATAAAAAGCATATTATAAAGACTACTGATGTTGAAAAAAGAATGACCATTTTTAATGAAACCAGTTTGATCTGCCGAGATAATGGAGGGAAACTCTGACTCAAAATGGCAGGCAATCATCTTAGAAAGTATCTTTACATAACGATTCAGTAAATAAATTGGCCTATATGAACCACACTCAGCAGTGTTTTCTTCCTTTTTCAGAATAAGTGAAATTGTTGAGGGTAAAGAGTTTGAGGAGAATGATTACTCAAATTTGGAAAGCAAGAGAGGAGAGAGTTGATCTGAGATTCTTTTTTGAATTCGCTCTGAAATCCGTCAGGTCCAGGGGATTTACCACACTGCATAGATTTAATTGCCAACACAATCTCTTCTACGGAGAGCTGTTCTTCTAAATCAGCAGCTATCTCAGGTTCAACTGTAGGAATATCTAAGTTCTCAAAAAAGGTATTGAGTAAGGTAGCATTACCAGCGGATTCCAAAGTGTATAATTGTGAGTAAAAGTTATGAAAGCATGAATTGACCTCTAAATTGTCACGTTCTGACCATCGTTCTTGTGTGTTTTCCTTGTTTTAGTGTTGGTCAGGACGAGAGCTGGGTGGGCATTCTATGTTGTGTGTCTGGTTTGTCTATTTCTATGTTTGGCCTGATATGGTTCTCAGTCAGAGGCAGGTGTTAGTCATTGTCTCTGATTGGGAACCATATTTAGGTAGCCTGTTTTGTGTTTGGTTTTGTGGGTGATTGTTCCTGTCTTTGTGGCACCAGATAGGACTGTTTTGGTTTTTTCACGTTTCTTGTTTTGTAGATTGTTGTATTTTCATCTTTATTAAAGATGTACAAAACTAACCACGCTACATTTTGGTCCGCCTCTCTTTCACCAATAGAAAACCGTTACATAAACGATCAATACATGTGTTACCCAGCTCGTCAGTTATCTCAACTATGGTTTGATTTGCGGTTCTCTGACGCAGCTGGTGTGCTTGCATTTTCCCTGATTTCTCTCCATGTTTATCATTTTTGTATCGAGATTTACTAATTAGATTTTGAGCTTGTCGAGTTGAAAGAAAATCAAATTCTGAAGTGTCAAACATTGTTTTAGTAAAGAGTGTGAATATGCCATATCCAAATCCAAGATTTTATTTGTAAATTCCCCTAGGTGTGGAATGTTGCACTTCGTTAATCTTGCGATGTACGTAATAATTTGGCCCCTTAGATAAGCATTCATTGATTCCCATACTGCTGTAGGCGACAGTCCAGGGGTTAGATTAAGATCGAGAAATAGTTCAATTTGAGATGTTATAAAAGCAACAGAGGTTTCTTCTGATAGCAGTAGTGATTTAAGCCACCAGGGGCAATAATTAGGTTGTGTATAAGTAGTTCGCGATAAATGGCAGAAATCTATTGTCGAGGAAAAAGCACTCTATACGTGAGAAGGTCTTATGAATTGGTGAGAAAAAGATTACTTCCTAGCTGTGGGATTGTGGAAACACAACACATCAAATATGCCATATGTCTTAAGAAATAGCTGAATTGTAGATACTGTCTTTGATGAAGATGATACTTTAGGAGAGCTATGATCCAGATTGGGCTACAGTACACAATTCATATCACTACCTAGTATTAGGTGTTTTGTGTCCATATTTGGTAATCGAGAAAATACATTTGTGAAGAATGAACTGTTATCCCAATTTGGTGCATACATGTTAGCCAATATAACAGGTGTGATATACAGTCTTCCTACTGCTATAATGAAACGGCCTGCTGAGTCTGCCTCTGCACTTGACATTGCGAACGGTATGTTTTTATTAATTAAAATGGCTGCTCCTCTAGTTTTAAACGAGAGTGGTCGAAAGTGCAGAGATGTGTCTCCTGAAGAAAGGCAATATCTACTTTAAGGGGATTTAAGTGAGAAAGAAACCTTTTACATTTCACTGGGTGATTTAAAGATTTAACATTCCAGCTAGCAAAAATGACCGAGCCACCAGATGTCCCTCTCATGTTATTATGTTAGCCATGTAAAGTCAGGTGGGAAAAGGATAGATGCCAGATTACAATAACAACTAATCCATTACATTTTTTCCAAAAATAGCAAAGAAAAACCCAACATTTTAAGAAGAATTAAAAAACATAAACAAACAATACTCTGAAGTCTGGTATAGAAAAGTAAACCCACCTTGGTCACCTAATAGAACAAGGTAATCGCTAATCCACACGCAAAGATATACACACATGATGTGCTTGTAGTGGGGAATACTAAACCTATCGAGAAGAGAGCCCTGCTGAAATAATGAAGGATTTAGAAGAAGTTGCGCATAATAAATAAATAAGAATGACTTATTTACAACCCAAAACTAGGCTGTTTAAAAGAAAGTATAAAACATTTTATAAATGACATCTTACAGCAAATAGACATGAGCAGCTTCATGGTAATAAAATAAAATGTTAAAACAAAAGGACATTTGACTCACCAGAACTAAGGCACTAACGTTACCTAATAATAACAATATCAACTGATACCACTGGCAACGCTATACAGTATCTACAAAAGAGAGACTGAGTCTGCAGTGGTCGAAACATTCATCCATTACCCTAATCGCCAAATAGGTAAACATTCAGTAATATGCTTCTTCTGACCTTGGTAGAATATTCGTTTTCACAAAGGCCTTCGCCTTATGGGGTCTTTGAACTCTTTCTCTGTGCTGGTGTATGTTATACGGAGCCGTATGTTATATGTATGTTATAACCTACACCATACCTAACGTTGGTCCGTCCACAGAGCAGACTCTTGACATTGTTGAAGCGGCACGGTCACAAGCAACGCTGGGGGGCATAGTCTGAGAAGATAGAGATGGATGCTCCGTTGCATCAAAGTGGGCCTAATTCTCTGGCACCACGAAAAACATCAATACAATCCTGATAGTAGTGTAGTTTAGCCACAATGACGCAAGGTTTTCCGCCAGGCTTTCTTGCTTGAGAGCCCCGATGTGAGCAGTATACAAGGATGTATTTATCCAATTTGAGGGCTTCCTTCAATAACTTTGAGACCGATGAAGTAGAACATGAGCCCTGGTCCTCAGCTACCCCCATGATCCTGAAATTGGATCTTCGCATATAACCTTGTAGATGTATGAATTGTTCCTTAAGGCTAGCCACATCAGTTTCGAGCTTCTTATCGAGTTTGTAGCGTAGTCTTGTCGTCTGAGCATGTTGACAAGCCTTGTTCCATGTCGGAGACAGTTTTCTTAACTGTATCCAGTTCAGTGCCGAACCATTGCTGGATGCTTTGTGAGCTCATTCTTGACTGCTTGTAATATCGACTGAATAAAATGGAAGTCCTCACTGAGCGCCTCCTTGAGTTCCGACTTGAGTATAGATGGAGAAGCAAGAATCTCGGCCTTCAAATCCATTTGTTGAAGCACACAAGCTCCTCGTCTTGGGCCTAGTGTTTTCTCTTTCGTCAGTGACTCCGATGAAACGTAAACTTTTTCAGGTTATTCGGCATTTACACATTAAAACAAAAATAAAAGTTGAACAGAGTAAAGCAAGTCATTCAATGGCTGTGTTTCCTAGTTCTTTTTGGGTCAAAGTAAAAAAATATGTATTTAAAAAAATGCAATTTCAGCATTAGCTCGGGAAAAAATGACCTACTCCATGTCTTGATCACTAGCGTCCCCTATTATCTATAGTTCTAAGATTTCAATACAGATGTAGGATCTTAATTTGAGCCCGTTTGCTACAGAAGGAAAATGAACCTGCTGCAAAAGTAAATGTGAATTATTAAGTGGATTATAATTAATGGACATTTTAATTTGTGCAAATCAAGTCAAATTTCAAATTGGAAATGACAAACATTTCATTCATATCAAAATGGTTGCTGTCAAAAAGTGTTTGAATTCAAATGGATTTACCCTATATTATAGCATGGTGAAGAACGTCCTGACACAGTTCAAATCTGATTTGAGTGCCATGATGGTGTTTTTTAGAAGAACTGCTACTACCATGGAGAAGTGGAGGGCCACGCTAACTCTGACGTCACTCTCAGCACCTGTTCTGGACTCCGGTAAGTAACACTTCACTCTATAAGATCCCAGTAGCCTCAGTCAGACATACTGTGTAACTGGCCCTTAAAGCTCTGTCAACAATCAGGTATGAGTGTCCACTTACCCAAGAGTATAGAAGAGTCCACCAGAGGATATAAGCGATCCCTAGACAGAGAAAATGGACTTGGTCTGGGCCACCCAGTGATTATTTTTATAACATTTTTTATTTAACCTTTATTTAACTAAGCAAGTCAGTTAAGAACAAATTATTATTTACAATGATGGCCTACGTGTCTGTCCTCTCCTCTGGGCATGTGTCTGTGCCTAATAGCCACCTGGAAGTAATAAAGCTGCCTGCCTGACTGAGTGGTAACAGCAACAGAAAGCCTGCTGACGTACGCTCATCTCCTGTTTAATTACCCCAAAACTACAGATGCATTATGTGACGAGAAAGCGTTTAATATGCCATTATCCTTTTAACAACACAATAAAAGCTAATGACTAGGAACATTTAGCGGTAATACACCTGAACTAGAAGTATTGCTGTAGCTGAAGAGTCCACCCCAATGGAGTTTTACTGGTAATGCTTTCTTTTTAAAAATCTTGTACCTCATGACAAAATCCTTGAGGCAGACAGATGTTTGACGAGCAATATGTGGCTTGGCTTTGATGCCAAAACAAATTGTTTCAGAGTTTTGGTTGGCCTAAGAACACATTTCGGGCAGTTGAATCTACTGTAGGTCAGTGTGTCCATTTACATTGACTGAGTTATTGCGAGCCATTAGTTCAGTCCCTCAAAAAGCAAAAATCTAAATAATCCAGCCACAAGAAAGGAAATAAATATTTTCCCAGTTGAGTTGTTAGGCTGTGTATTAATCCAAAGGAAAGGTAGTACAGAGGGGAAAAAACAAATGTATCAGTAAGCCTTAGAAATAGCCTTTCAACTATAAACAGTTTCCTAGTTACAAACATTTCTGCCCACAAATGCAGTCAATGATCAAGATGGCTTCCCCCTTCCTGACACACTCAAACCAGGGTTACGTTCAGTACGACAGAACGGTGTGCAATATGAAACTCAACGGAAACTGAACGACCAGTTGAAAATGCTGTGATTATTGTGGCAGTTACCATAAATGTAATTAGCTTTCATGAGTTTTGAGATTTCAGATGGTCACATCCATATTGATTCGCCACACCCACTAAACAGGAGCAAATCTACCTCAAAGGCTATTGGTGCACACCGTTTTGAGGAAATGTGTCGTTTAATACGAACTGTCACACAACGTAGAAAATGTTGAAGCGAGCTGAACACACCCTAGGAATCAAATCAAATCAAATCAAATTTTATTTGTCACATACACATGGTTAGCAGATGTTAATGCGAGTGTAGCGAAATGCTTGTGCTTCTAGTTCCGACAATGCAGTGATAACCAACAAGTAATCTAACTAACAATTCCAAAACTACTGTCTTATACACAGTGTAAGGGGATAAGGAATATGTACATAAGGATATATGAATGAGTGATGGTACAGAGCAGCATACAGTAGATGGTATCGAGTACAGTATATACATATGAGATGAGTATGTAGACAAAGTAAACAAAGTGGCATAGTTAAAGTGGCTAGTGATACATGTATTACATAAGGATGCAGTCGATGATGTAGAGTACAGTATATACGTATGCATATGAGATGAATAATGTAGGGTAAGTAACATTATATAAGGTAGCATTGTTTAAAGTGGCTAGTGATATATTTACATCATTTCCCATCAATTCCCATTATTAAAGTGGCTGGAGTTGGGTCAGTGTCAATGACAGTGTGTTGGCAGCAGCCACTCAATGTTAGTGGTGGCTGTTTAACAGTCTGATGGCCTTGAGATAGAAGCTGTTTTTCAGTCTCTCGGTCCCAGCTTTGATGCACCTGTACTGACCTCGCCTTCTGGATGATAGCGGGGTGAACAGGCAGTGGTTCGGGTGGTTGATGTCCTTGATGATCTTTATGGCCTTCCTGTAACATCGGGTGGTGTAGGTGTCCTGGAGGGCAGGTAGTTTGCCCCCGGTGATGCGTTGTGCAGATCTCACTACCCTCTGGAGAGCCTTACGGTTGAGGGCGGAGCAGTTGCCGTACCAGGCGGTGATACAGCCCGCCAGGATGCTCTCGCTTGTGCATCTGTAGAAGTTTGTGAGTGCTTTTGGTGACAAGCCAAATTTCTTCAGCCTCCTGAGGTTGAAGAGGCGCTGCTGCGCCTTCTCCACGACGCTGTCAGTGTGAGTGGACCAATTCAGTTTGTCTGTGATGTGTATGCCGAGGAACTTAAAACTTGCTACCCTCTCCACTACTGTTCCATCGATGTGGATAGGGGGGTGTTCCCTCTGCTGTTTCCTGAAGTCCACAATCATCTCCTTAGTTTTGTTGACGTTGAGTGTGAGGTTATTTTCCTGACACCACACTCCGAGGGCCCTCACCTCCTCCCTGTAGGCCGTCTCGTCGTTGTTGGTAATCAAGCCTACCACTGTTGTGTCGTCCGCAAACTTGATGATTGAGTTGGAGGCGTGCGTGGCCACGCAGTCGTGGGTGAACAGGGAGTACAGGAGAGGGCTCAGAACGCACCCTTGTGGGGCCCCCGTGTTGAGTATCAGCGGGGAGGAGATGTTGTTGCCTACCCTCACCACCTGGGTGCGGCCCGTCAGGAAGTCCAGTACCCAGGTGCACAGGGCGGGGTCGAGACCCAGGGTCTCGAGCTTGATGGTGAGCTTGGAGGGTACTATGGTGTTGAATGCCGAGCTGTAGTCGATGAACAGCATTCTCACATAGGTATTCCTCTTGTCCAGGTGGGTTAGGGCAGTGTGCAGTGTGGTTGAGATTGCATCGTCTGTGGACCTATTTGGGCGGTAAGCAAATTGGAGTGGGTCTAGGGTGTCAGGTAGGGTGGAGGTGATATGGTCCTTGACTAGTCTCTCAAAGCACTTCATGATGACGGAAGTGAGTGCTACGGGGCAGTAGTCGTTTAGCTCAGTTACCTTAGCTTTCTTGGGAACAGGAACAATGGTGGCCCTCTTGAAGCATGTGGGAACAGCAGACTGGTATAGGGATTGATTGAATATGTCCGTAAACACACCGGCCAGCTGGTCTGCGCATGCTCTGAGGGCGCGGCTGGGGATGCCGTCTGGGCCTGCAGCCTTGCGAGGGTTAACACGTTTAAATGTCTTACTCACCTCGGCTGCAGTGAAGGAGAGACCGCATGTTTTCGTTGCAGGCCGTGTCAGTGGCACTGTATTGTCCTCAAAGCGGGCAAAAAAGTTATTTAGTCTGCCTGGGAGCAAGACATCCTGGTCCGTGACTGGGCTGGGTTTCTTCTTGTAGTCCGTGATTGACGGTAGACCCTGCCACATGCCTCTTGTGTCTGAGCCATTGAATTGAGATTCCACTTTGTCTCTGTACTGACGCTTAGCTTGTTTAATAGCCTTGCGGAGGAATAGCTGCATTGTTTATATTCGGACATGTTACCAGACACCTTGCCCTGATTAAAAGCAGTGGTTCGCGCCTTCAGTTTCACGCGAATGCTGCCATCAATCCACGGTTTCTGGTTTGGGAATGTTTTTATCGTTGCTATGGGAACGACATCTTCGACGCTCGTTCTAATGAACTCGCACACCGAATCAGCGTATTCGTCAATATTTTCATCTGACGCAATACGAAACATGTCCCAGTCCACGTGATGGAAGCAGTCTTGGAGTGTGGAGTCAGCTTGGTCTGACCAGCGTTGGACAGACCTCAGCGTGGGAGCCTCTTGTTTTAGTTTCTGCCTGTAGGCAGGGATCAGCAAAATGGAGTCGTGGTCAGCTTTTCCGAAAGGGGGGCGGGGCAGGGCCTTATATGCGTCGCGGAAGTTAGAGTAACAATGATCCAAGGTTTTACCACCCCTGGTTGCGCAATCGATATGCTGATAAAATTTAGGGAGTCTTGTTTTCAGATTAGCTTTGTTAAAATCCCCAGCTACAATGAATGCAGCCACCGGATAAATGGTTTCCAGTTTGCAAAGAGTTAAATAAAGTTTGTTCAGAGCCATCGATGTGTCTGCTTGGGGGGGGATATATACGGCTGTGATTATAATCGAAGAGAATTCTCTTGGAAGATAATGCGGTCTACATTTGATTGTGAGGAATTCTAAATCAGGTGAACAGAAGGATTTGAGTTCCTGTATGTTTCCTTCACCACACCATGTCTCTTTAGTCATGAGGCATATGCCCCCGCCACTCTTCTTACCAGAAAGATGTTTGTTTCTGTCGGCGCGATGCGTGGAGAAACCCGTTGGCTGCACTATGTGTGTGGCTAGTGAGTGACTGGGGCAGAGCCCACAGCCTTTACACATCTCAAGGAACCAAGGAACATTGTGGGTTCTACCATATTCAATCAAAACCGGTAAGATGTTTTTTTCTGTGTAAAACAATGTTAATGTGGTAATTGTGTAAAAGGTCCAGAAAATTGACCCACCCGCACTGCTCACAGCCAGAAAAGTAAACATGTGGAATTAAGAAATGATTTGGGTTTTAAAACACATCATCTGCAATGTATTTGCCCTCCTGAAACTAGGCCTGATATGTCATTCATGCCAGACTTTTGGGTTTTATTTGCTAACACCAGATTAAAGAACCACATCCTTATCATAGAGAAATACCTTAATCATTGACTTGTTTTCCACAAAATCAGGTCACATACTGCCCTGTCCACACGGCCAATGCATTATGCCAGATCTGTTGAACAGCATTACTGTACCTTGTCTTTCCTTCTCTTCCAGGGGTTTCATCTCACTTCAAAATAAGACCTTCATCCTTGAACCATCGTTGTACCAGGACAATGATAAACACATCATCTACCGAGGGGAAAACCTCAACCTGTCCCCTGGAACCTGTGGTCATGGCTTCAACATGTCCTCTGTTACCCCTGACAACCATCTGAGAAGCCCTTTCAGAACATTCAGTACCAGGGTAAGGCTCGTCATCAACTTCAGCAGCATCTGAGTTTTTCATCCGACCCTTCAGATAACCTCCATCAAATACCACTTTAGTAATATTGTAGGATTCCATTAACAACACTGTTCGTGATGAAGCTCCCCGGAAGAATCATTAGACGTAGAAGTGTTGAAAAGGCAGGGCTTGATAATGGATTGATGTTTTAGTTGGTCTGGAGCGTGGGCTAAAGGACGTGTGACGTTGTCGTCCAGATAGCTTTCTGATACCAGCTGTACACAGGGTTCTGGGTTTGATAACAGAGTGAAGAGGAGGCCGTCTTTCATGAACGGGGGAATCAACTTATCTGCCGACTTACAAGATTCATAGGAACACTTCTTAATTTCTCTGATGTAATACATGCCACCATTTGAAACAGGCTGATATTATTTTTGTTTTGTAATGTGAAGCCTTAGGGAGATGTTAAATGTTAATTTGTAAAATAATGCTTGCCTTTTATTTTACCATACTTTTGTTGGTAAAACATAGCTTTTTGTGGCACTAGGATCGATTAAATACAATGACAGCAATTTTACTCTGTGGCTGTGACTGGACTGATCAGGAACCAGGGCTTAAACTGGATTGGTTTTGTACCTGGATTGGAGCTCAGACCAGCACATGAACCATGGTAGAGATCCAACCTTGGCCTTACTCTCTCCCTCTCACCCTGGCTCCAGAGTCCTATATCAGGGCCAGGGCAGGAGCGTGGGCTCTGCTCCCCACACCAGTCTCCATGTAGCAGGTAAACAGGTCCATCTGCCACTACCACAGTACCTGCATCCACCCTTAATCCTGGGCCTCCCTTTTCCCTCAGAAACAAGAACCAAGACACTCACTGACACAGTGAATCAGCAGCTTTCAATGCTAATGCTTTAAAATCTCTCTATGAAAAACACAGGAGTACTAAAATAGGTGAACAAGATATTTCATAGAAAAGCGTCTGCTGTCTGTGTGACTCAGCAGATGAATAATAGGCTTTTTTTGTGAAGCTTTCACCACTGGTGTGTAGGCGGTTAATGCGAAGTTGAAATCAAAGGTGGTGCCGTGACAGAAGCCTTTTGAAAGATTAATAAGCAATGTTTTTGAAGTAGCTTTAACATAAAGAACCCACTGTGGACTCACAGGAAGTTGTGCGTAAGTGTGCGTTGTTTACAGTGCTCAAAAAAGACCATGGAGGATCTTGAGAAAGGTGGTTAAATTTAGAATCCCATGTCCCCCCCTCTCTCTCCCTCTCTCCCGCTTTCTGCATCACAGAACAAGAGGCACGCTCAGAAAACTACCAAATATGTAGAGCTGGTCATCGTTGCAGACAACAGAGAGGTAATGTATCTATAATGTATTTATAATGCATGTATAAAAGTCCTGTCATCAGCCCTCATCATTACCATGCCTATGTGGTTTGCCCATTCACAATGGCTAGAGATGGGCATGAGGATGTAAGCCACACAGACTTTGCTGCAGAAAATAGGCAAGACTAAGAACGCAAGAACAAATCCACCTTGGTAACGGCAGAATTAGGTCAGTGTGCTGCTGCAATCAGTGTGGTCATCGGTGGCAGCCGTATTCCACAGGAAGTGCTGAATGATTCCCCAGTGGACTAGACAGGAAACAGGAAACGGTGTGGATGCAGAAGAAGGAGAGAAAGGCTCGCACTGGGATTTCCCTTGGCTGCCCCTAGCTGATGCTGTTGACCAGCTCTATAAGGGGCAGGTTGGATGGTTCGGTTAAGTCGGCTCACACTTAGGACAGTCAAGCAGGTGGATGCACAGTGGGATGAAAAAGGAGAGTCTGTCTCAACATTGATTGCATCCGACGCCTCTTACATGCTATTTCTGCCAGTGCACATGCTCCCCGTTGACTTGCCAATTGTTTCTTTCCCACTGTGAGATCAGCCCAGATCCAGATTGATCGCAGCTTGACAACCTGTCCGACGTGTTATGCCTTCTCACTCAGACAGGTTGAAGATACAGGGTATCTGGAACTTATGGGCCCTTACTGCATAGAAGTACCATTATACTGTACTAGCTTGTGTAAAGGAGAAAATATACATGATGAGGAAAACTGAGAACAAATATTTTCCAAAAATATTTTGTTGAAAAAATATAAATGAACTTACTTGTGCCAAAAATAGCAAAATAGCCTTGACTTGGGGCCTAAGGCCAGACACCTCAAACACAGGGTAAAATGCCCATTAACTACTCACATTACTCACATATCTGAGTATTTGGCAGAGTTTAGCAACAGCATGTTACCTCGACAAGCAGAAGATCTGCTTGCCATGTACAATTGAATGGTAATACACTTGAATGGCAATACTATTGCACAGTTGACATTACAATGGCTAACACTTAACTCTAAGCATTTACGATAAACTTTCAAAACACTCCTTAAATGGGAGATTCCCCTTAAACGATGTCCTTTGAGGATCCCAGTCAACAAAGCAGGGGGTGAGTAGAACAGGTTGGCAGTAAATTATATGATAACCAGACTCTGGAGCGTTTGTGTTCTTATGAAGCTAACATAAAGAATACTATAATAATGATTATATGATATAAAAATACCAATGATCATAGCAATAGTCATGTTGGAAAAGTCGGTGTACCAAAACAATCAGTCCGTTTGTGTGGAAAGAAATGGAGGTGAATGTCCCAACGTGGCGATGTCTCACGGTCACACTTGTTCAAATGATATTGAACCCAGTTTTCAGTGCTGTATATTATGGGCATTATCTTATGCACTCATCCGCTATTCTTGTCCTTCTTTGCTTCCTAACGTCTAATAATGTTAACCTGGTGGTTGTGTGTTCAGTTTCAGAAACAGGGGAAGGACGTTGAGAGGGTGAAGCAGAGACTGGCAGAGATAGCCAATTACGTGGACAAGGTAAAACCTCCACCTCCCAATGCACAGCAGAGATCCATCTTATGTTTAAAATAGAAATACCTCTGGCAGTAAAGATTAATGCCACATCAGGCTAATATATTACTGTCAGTCTCTCACAACTGATTTTAGTCTATCTAAAATTGTATTTTACAGCTATCGATAGATCGCTAGTATAAGGGTCCCAAGCAAGTCATCCATACTACATGTTTATGTAAATCTGTCCAAAAATACATTGTCGGACAGATTTACATATGCATCCTTCTACTCACTGGCCCTCTCCTCCTCCTCCTCAGTTCTATAGGGTCCTGAACATCCGTGTGGCCCTAGTGGGCCTGGAGGTATGGAGCGACGCTGACAAGTGTCCTGTCACTCAGGACCCCTTCAACACCCTGCATGAGTTCCTAGACTGGAGGAAAGTCAAACTACTGCCTACAAAGTCACACGACAACGCTCAGCTCATCAGGTGGAGGTCCTACAGTACACATGAAGCACACACTCAGACAAAGAGACACACGCAAGTTCTACCTCCCATACAGTTCAATTCCCTTGTTTGTGATTTGGGATATGAATAGGCTATGATTGGATTATTCGTATGTATTTAATCCCTGAAGTCACCATCTATACCTCTCCTCGATCCCCTTCCCCCCAGTGGGGTGTACTTCCAGGGTACCACCATTGGCATGGCCCCCATCATGAGCATGTGTACAGTGGAGCAGTCTGGAGGCATCGTCATGGTGAGTATAAGGTGAACCTTGGTGTTCCTCCTCTATTCCGTCTGATGCTATCAACCGCATTGATATTGTTCAGAGCTCAGCTTATCGCTATCCAGAGGCACCGTGTAAAGAAAATGTGTTCACCGTTCATTGTTTGGTGGAGGGTCGGAGGAAATGATGTAAACACCAGGATATTCACACCCAAGTACACACAGATGCAATCGCGCGCGCGCACACACACACACACACACACACACACACACACACACACACACACACACACACACACACACACACACACACACACACACACACACACACACACACACACACACACACACACACACACACACACACACACCATCCAAGGTCATTTGAAATAATTGAACCAACCAGTTCAGTTGTAAATGTAGGCCGATGTGGGTTTGAGGTAAGTCACAGAGCTTAAACAAGACGCATTCAAATGTTTATGAGGGGTGATACATTATTTGTGCCAGGACATACTATAGGTCAAAATAGAATGCCCTTTACTCACTACCACGCACAACCCACACAGTTAAGTTCAGTGAGCTGTGTTTCCATCCCCACTGTATCACCTGATACCATTTTCCCCACGAGGGCCAGCCCTCTAGCAATTCAAGTTCTAGCCAATAAAGCTTCAGCCCCTCTCCATTTGAGTGACAGCTAGCCAGATGTACACACAGCAGTGAGAGAGAGAGAGAGAGAGAGAGAGAGAGAGAGAGAGAGAGAGAGAGAGAGAGAGAGAGAGAGAGAGAGAGAGAGAGAGAGAGAGAGAGAGAGAGAGAGAGAGAGAGAGAGAGAGAGAGAGAGAGAGAGAGAGAGAGAGAGAGAGAGAGAGAGAGAGAGAGAGAGAGAGAGAGAGAGCAATAACGTGATGCATATATCTGCACATTAATGATGTAGTACGCAACTTTTGTCTCGCGAGCTCTACTTTCAGAACTACTGGCCAAAAAGTATACAAAACTACCAGAAAATCTCTTTAATAGATATGTTTTTCTTCTGGCCAGGGTTGGCTGGATATTTCCAGATGTTTGTTCTTCCGATTACTCACACATGGTGAAGGCTTGGAGCAGGATTACAGAACCATGTATGGAGTTATAGGGCCAAACCTCTTCATATTCCACCATATGTTATAATTAACTCCAACCCTTTATTTACTCCACATGTAGGTTGAATTTCACAGTTTGTACTTCACTGGGTTTTTAAACAAATGTTTGGTCGTTAAATGTAAACAAAATACAATCATCTTGTTTTGGGAGATAAAATATCCCCCTGCATGTCTGGAAACGATATCAGAAAGACCGTAAAACCCTTTCATGACCAAACTAACCCTATCGGGTTGTCCCCATCGCAGCTAGCCTAGAAGGGCTGACTCTGACTTCGACCACGTCAATTCACTCTCATTGATTCTACAATTACAGCGCTTGTGACGGGGGCACTCAACCGTGATGCGTGCAGTATGTTCCGCACCATTCAGTGACATCCATGAGACCTCTCATAAACATGACAGTGCTGTGAGAGACATAGCGTTCTCCCTGTAAAACCCCAGGAAACTGGTCCCGCCATGCGGCTCCGTAATCAGGGCCCTCCTTTTTAAAGGGAAAAGGAATGCGTTTCTCATGGACAATAATCAAGGCCTCTGTACACAACACCTGAAATCAGACTAGTTGTGGGGCTGTCTAGAGACATAGGGACCTATGGCTGATTCATATGCCTACTTTTTGTGCGTTGGATGACAGCGTCCACATATATTTAGGGGAAACATTATATGACTGAGAAGTCTTTCTGTCTCCAGTTTCCCCTATTAAATTCAGAGCTTGGTGTGTGTGTGTGTGTGTGTGTGTGTGTGTGTGTGTGTGTGTATGTTTCAGTGTGTCTATACATCATTTATGGCTTAGTGGCTGTGGTTCACCTAGTGTGGCTTAATAAAGACACACACGCACATAGTGGGTAAAGTTCCATGGGGAGGGACCTTCATAATTTATACCGCCATTGTGTGTGCTTCTGTACACTCTCTGCACTTAACTGTGCAGCAAGCTTCAGCAGCTGGTCTTACC
Organism: Oncorhynchus keta; assembly: GCF_023373465.1. Lineage (NCBI taxonomy): Eukaryota > Metazoa > Chordata > Actinopteri > Salmoniformes > Salmonidae > Oncorhynchus > Oncorhynchus keta. The sequence continues at coordinate 18,522,428 of NC_068456.1, forward strand.
TTCACTTCTTGTGTTCCCTCACTTTCTTCTCTTTGTGTCTCAGTGTCTTTGCCACTATTTATTTCAGTCTCATTCCATTCTCACTCATCTCTGCATTTCTCTGTCTGATACGTTTGTCCAATATTTCCTGGGTTTCCTCACTCTGCCCTTCTCCCTATCTCTCTACACCCCCTCCCCTCCCTCTGGCCTTCTCCCTATCTCTCTACACCCCCTCCCCTCACTCTGCCCTTCTCCCTATCTCTCTACACCCCCTCCCCTCACTCTGCCCTTCTCCCTATTTCTCTACACCCCCTCCCCTCACTCTGCCCTTCTCCCTATTTCTCTACACCCCTCCCCTCACTCTGCCCTTCTCCCTATCTCTCTATACCCCCTCCCTCTGCCCTTCTCCCTATCTCTCTACACCCCCTCCCCTCCCTCTGTCCTTCTCCCTATCTCACTACACCCCCTCCCCTCCCTCTGCCCTGTCTCCTTCTGAAGGACAGTGGTCTAGCTTATCGGTGCACTAAAATGTCATAATGCAGCAGGTTTATATTGCTCCCCAGCATCTGTCCCCACCGGCAGGAGTGTGTGATTGGGGTTGGTTGGGGCTGGTGAGGGAACAGCAGACAGCCTCCGATGAGCTCCCATCCTCCATGTGCAGAATGTCTAATGACATGTGGATCAGTGGCACCTCATGGAACCACTGTGAGCCTGTAGAGTCAAGCGAACTAAGATAGATATGTAGATGTGTAGTGAACTGTATTACTGTACCTTGTAGCTGTTTATATCCACCGAGCTCAATGAACTAAATATTGTGCTTCTACTTAGCTATTCCTGCTAAACATGACACAAAGCAGTCATTATACAATAGTTACTAATGGTTTTCAGAAAGATTCACAGAACAAAGTACAGAAATGTGTTTTCTCAGTTGTGTTTTTTCTCCATTTCATTTTTTTCGACAGAATATGAATGTGTTTTTTTTTCTGTAGGATCATTCGGATAATCCCCTGGGCGCGGCTGTGACTTTAGCACATGAGCTGGGGCACAACTTTGGCATGAACCACGACACTCCAGAGCGGGGGTGTGGCTGCAGGATGACAGTGGACCGCGGGGGCTGTATCATGACCCCCTCCACTGGGTGAGTGATGCCAATGGTCCAGTCCATTCATATTCATGGATTATAAAAAGTGTGTATAAAAATGTGCTATAAAAACTGGATGGTAGGTCAGCTATACCAATTCCAGTCAATTTCAGAAAATGGAGGTTTCAGTTTGTCTGTACTGGCTCGAATTGAAATGGTTACATCAACCTTGTAATTTTCATTTTCCGTCTAAACTCTGATAGTCCCTTTTGTCTCATCAATGTGTAGCGGTTTAACTTAGCCTTTAACTCCCAAATCAGCCGTATACTTCACCAGCATGCAAATGAAGTCCCATTCATTCCCCAACTTTTCAGAATAGATGAGCTACTTTTTTGAACCTTGTGTTAACAGACCATATAGACAAGATGAATCACCTGCCGGCGTATACAGGGTTATCTCATGTAAACACTAGCTCCCTGTGTGTGTCATTGTTAATGTGTGGATGGTCATGCATCTTGCTGAGGGCTGGGACCAACCTCCCAGCCTGAAGACAGAGAGGCTGCTCACAGATTCTCTCCCCGTTCCCAGCCTGGGATCTCGTGATAATGCAGCTGCCGCGAGTGATGGACCATGTGACTGTTCCTTAGTAAACAGTAGTCAGATAAGGTGTACCCTGCGCGTATTAGGAGATTTCACCCTTGATCTGATGGCAATTTGTTTTATCTGATGAGTGGACTTGCAGACGGATGGATGTGTTTGGGATGTATTTTACAGCCTTGTGAGAGAGGGAAAGAGGAGGGAAAAGGGGAAACTAGATGTCAGGTAGATAGACAGACGGGTGCCCAAGCAGTGGAGTCTGTTATTGCCATCAGAATTGGAAATGTAGAAATTCAGCTGCTTCCTGAGCAGTACATCCGAGGGGGGCTTAGGTAAAGGACGCGTCGCTGCCTCCTGTTCGGAACTGTGCCGCTGAGGATCATGGGTAGGATCTGAGGGTTGTGGGCGGCAGTCGGACGCAGCTGATTCACACTCCTGTCGACGACGGCCCCTCTTGTCTCTGGGCTTGCTGTGTATTCACTGGACCAGGCTCTCACCGTTGTCATTGGAGCCAGGCCATGAAAAACAGTAACACAATTCTCAATGATGTGCTCATAAAACAACATAGCGACCCACTGGGAGGAAACCGCACAAGGCTTGTGAGGGCATCCTTCGAAAATGCCAGCAGGTCTTTGAATAAGCGAAAGACATTATCCGCCCTTCGAGTGTCAGCCAGAGAAAATAATACGACCTTTTACCTAAAAAATAGGCCAGCCGAAAACTGTGTGCACCAGTTGGCATTGAGCTCATTCAGTTATCCTCATGCAACATGAATTGAAAAAAATTGGGTAACACTTTATTTGGATAATCCATCTGTAGATGCTCTACAGACTATCAGTAACATTTCAACTAACCCTAACCCTTATCCTAACCCTAAACATACATCTTCCCTAGCCCTAACCCAAACCCTTATCCTAACCCTAAACATACCTCTTCCCTAGCCCTAACCCAAACCCTTATCCTAACCCTAAACGTACCTCTTCCCTAGCCTTAACCCAAACCCTTATCCTAACCCTAAACGTACCTCTTCCCTAGCCCTAACCCAAACCCTTATCCTAACCCTAAACGTACCTCTTCCCTAGCCCTAACCCAAACCCTTATCCTAACCCTAAACGTACCTCTTCCCTAGCCCTAACCCAAACCCTTATCCTAACCCTAAACGTACCTCTTCCCTAGCCCTAACCCGAACCCTTATCCTAACCCTAAACGTACCTGTTCCCTAGCCCTAACCCAAACCCTTATCCTAACCCTAAACGTACCTCTTCCCTAGCCTTAACCCAAACCCTTATCCTAACCCTAAACGTACCTCTTCCCTAGCCCTAACCCAAACCCTTATCCTAACCCTAAACGTACCTCTTCCCTAGCCCTAACCCAAACCCTTATCCTAACCCTAAACGTACCTCTTCCCTAGCCCTAACCCAAACCCTTATCCTAACCCTAAACGTACCTCTTCCCTAGCCCTAACCCAAACCCTTATCCTAACCCTAAACGTACCTCTTCCCTAGCCCTAACCCAAACCCTTATCCTAACCCTAAACATACCTCTTCCCTAGCCCTAACCCAAACCCTTATCCTAACCCTAAACGTACCTCTTCCCTAGCCCTAACCCAAACCCTTATCCTAACCCTAAACGTACCTCTTCCCAAGCCCTAACCCAAACCCTTATCTTAACCCTAAACGTACCTCTTCCCTAGCCCTAACCCTAACCCTTATCCTAACCCTAAACGTACCTCTTCCCTAGCCCTAACCCAAACCCTTATCCTAACCCTAAACGTACCTCTTCCCTAGCCCTAACCCAAACCCTTATTCTAACCCTAAACGTACCTCTTCCCTAGCCCTAACCCAAACCCTTATTCTAACCCTAAACGTACCTCTTCCCTAGCCCTAACCCAAACCCTTATCCTAACCCTAAACGTACCTCTTCCCTAGCCCTAACCCAAACCCTTATTCTAACCCTAAACGTACCTCTTCCCTAGCCCTAACCCAAACCCTTATCCTAACCCTAAACGTACCTCTTCCCTATCCCTAACCCAAACTCTTATCCTAACCCTAAACGTACCTCTTCCCTATCCCTAACCCTAACCCTTATCCTAACCCTAAACGTACCTCTTCCCTAGCCCTAACCCAAACCCTTATCCTAACCCTAAACGTACCTCTTCCCTAGCCCTAACCCAAACCCTTATCCTAACCCTAAACGTACCTCTTCCCTAGCCCTAACCCAAACCCTTATCCTAACCCTAAACATACCTCTTCCCTAGCCCTAACCCAAACCCTTATCCTAACCCTAAACGTACCTCTTCCCTATCCCTAACCCAAACCCAAACCCTTATCCTAACCCTAAACGTACAACGTACCTCTTCCCTAGCCCTAACCCAAACCCTTATTCTAACCCTAAACGTACCTCTTCCCTAGCCCCAACCCAAATCCTTATCCTAACCCTAAACGTACCTCTTCCCTAGCCCTAACCCAAACCCTTATTCTAACCCTAAACGTACCTCTTCCCTAGCCCTAACCCAAACCCTTATCCTAACCCTAAACGTACATCTTCCCAAGCCCCAACCCAAACCCTTATCCTAACCCTAAACGTACCTCTTCCCTAGCCCTAACCCAAACGCTTATTCTAACCCTAAACGTACCTCTTCCCTAGCCCAAACCCAAACCCTTATCCTAACCCTAAACATACCTCTTCCCTATCCCTAACCCAAACCCTTATCCTAACTCTAAACGTACCTCTTCCCTAGCCCAAACCCAAACCCTTATCCTAACCCTAAACGTACCTCTTCCCTAGCCCTAACCCAAACCAAACCCCTTATCCTAACCCTAAACGTACCTCTTCCCTAGCCCTAACCCAAACCCTTATTCTAACCCTAAACGTAAATCTTCCCTAGCACCAACCCAAATCCCTATCCTAACCCTAAACTTACCTCTTCCCTAGCCCTAACCCAAACCCTTATTCTAACCCTAAACGTACCTCTTCCCTAGCCCTAACCCAAACCCTTATCCTAACCCTAAACGTACCTCTTCCCTTGCCCTAACCCAAACCCTTATCCTAACCCTAAACGTACCTCTTCCCTAGCCCTAACCCAAACCCTTATCTAACCCTAAACGTACCTCTTCCCTAGCCCTAACCCAAACCCTTATCCTAACCCTAAACGTACCTCTTCCCTAGCCCTAACCCAAACCCTTATCCTAACCCTAAACGTACATCTTCCCTAGCCCCAACCCAAATCCTTATCCTAACCCTAAACTTACCTCTTCCCTAGCCCTAACCCAAACCCTTATTATAACCCTAAACATACCTCTTCCCTAGCCCTAACCCAAACCCTTATCCTAACCCTAAACGCACATCTTCCCTAGCCCCAACCCAAACCCTTATCCTAACCCTAAACGTACCTCTTCCCTAGCCCTAACCCAAACGCTTATTCTAACCCTAAACGTACCTCTTCCCTAGCCCTAACCCAAACCCTTATCCTAACCCGAAACGTACCTCTTCCCTAGCCCTAACCCAAACCCTTAACCAAACCCTAAACGTACCTCTTCCCTAGCCCTAACCCAAACCCTTATCCTAACCCTAAACGTACCTCTTCCCTAGCCCTAACCCAAACCCTTATCCTAACCCTAAACGTACCTCTTCCCTAGCCCTAACCCAAACCCTTATTCTAACCCTAAACGTACCTCTTCCATAGCCCTAACCCAAACCCTTATTCTAACCCTAAACGTACCTCTTCCCTAGCCCTAACCCAAACCCTTATCCTAACCCTAAACGTATCTCTTCCCTAGCCCTAACCCAAACCCTTATTCTAACCCTAAACGTACCTCTTCCCTATCCCTAACCCAAACCCTTATCCTAACCCGAAACGTACCTCTTCCCTAGCCCTAACCCAAACCCTTATTCTAAGCCTAAACATACCTCTTCCCTAGCCCTAACCCAAACCCTTATCCTAACCCTAAACGTACCTCTTCCCTAGCCCTAACCCAAACCCTTATTCTAACCCTAAACGTACCTCTTCCATAGCCCTAACCCAAACCCTTATTCTAACCCTAAACGTACCTCTTCCCTAGCCCTAACCCAAACCCTTATCCTAACCCTAAACGTATCTCTTCCCTAGCCCTAACCCAAACCCTTATTCTAACCCTAAACGTACCTCTTCCCTATCCCTAACCCAAACCCTTATCCTAACCCGAAACGTACCTCTTCCCTAGCCCTAACCCAAACCCTTATTCTAAGCCTAAACATACCTCTTCCCTAGCCCTAACCCAAACCCTTATCCTAACCCTAAACGTATCTCTTCCCTATCCCTAACCCAAACCCTTATCCTAACCCGAAACGTACCTCTTCCCTAGCCCTAACCCAAACCCAAACCCTTATCCTAACCCTAACCCTTCCCTAGCCCTAACCCAAACCCTTATTCTAACCCTAAATGTACCTCTTCCCTAGCCCTAACCCAAACCCTTATCCTAACCCTAAACGTATCTCTTCCCTAGCCCTAACCCAAACCCTTATTCTAACCCTAAACGTACCTCTTCCCTATCCCTAACCCAAACCCTTATCCTAACCCGAAACGTACCTCTTCCCTAGCCCTAACCCAAACCCTTATCCTAACCCTAACCCTTCCCTAGCCCTAACCCAAACCCTTATTCTAACCCTAAACGTACCTCTTCCCAAGCCCTAACCCAAACCCTTATCCTAACCCTAAACGTACCTCTTCCCTAGCCCTAACCCAAACCCTTAACCAAACCCTAAACGTACCTCTTCCCTAGCCCTAACCCAAACCCTTATCCTAACCCTAAACGTACTTCTTCCCTAGTCCTAACCCAAACCCTTATCCTAACCCTAAACGTACCTCTTCCCTAGCCCTAACCCAAACCCTTATTCTAACCCTAAACGTTCCTCTTCCCTAGCCCTAACCCAAACCCTTATTCTAACCCTAAACGTACCTCTTCCCTAGCCCCAACCCAAACCCTTATCCTAACCCTAAACGTACCTCTTCCCTAGCCCTAACCCAAACCCTTATCCTAACCCTAACCCTTCCCTAGCCCTAACCCAAACCCTTATTCTAAGCCTAAACATACCTCTTCCCTAGCCCTAACCCAAACCCTTATCCTAACCCTAAACGTATCTCTTCCCTAGCCCTAACCCAAACCCTTATTCTAACCCTAAACGTACCTCTTCCCTATCCCTAACCCAAACCCTTATCCTAACCCGAAACGTACCTCTTCCCTAGCCCTAACCCAAACCCTTATCCTAACCCTAACCCTCCCCTAGCCCTAACCCAAACCCTTATTCTAACCCTAAACGTACCTCTTCCCTAGCCCTAACCCAAACCCTTATCCTAACCCTAAACTTATCTCTTCCCTAGCCCTAACCCAAACCCTTATTCTAACCCTAAACGTACCTCTTCCCTATCCCTAACCCAAACCCTTATCCTAACCCTGAAACGTACCTCTTCCCTAGCCCTAACCCAAACCCTTATCCTAACCCTAACCTTCCCTAGCCCTAACCCAAACCCTTATTCTAACCCTAAACGTACCTCTTCCCAAGCCCTAACCCAAACCCTTATCCTAACCCTAAACGTACCTCTTCCCTAGCCCTAACCCAAACCCTTAACCAAACCCTAAACGTACCTCTTCCCTAGCCCTAACCCAAACCCTTATCCTAACCCTAAACGTACTTCTTCCCTAGTCCTAACCCAAACCCTTATCCTAACCCTAAACGTACCTCTTCCCTAGCCCTAACCCAAACCCTTATTCTAACCCTAAACGTTCCTCTTCCCTAGCCCTAACCCAAACCCTTATTCTAACCCTAAACGTACCTCTTCCCTAGCCCTAAACCAAACCCTTATCCTAACCCTAAACGTATCTCTTCCCTAGCCCTAACCCAAACCCTTATTCTAACCCTAAACGTATCTCTTCCCTAGCCCTAACCCAAACCCTTATTCTAACCCTAAACGTACCTCTTCCCTATCCCTAACCCAAACCCTTATTCTAACCCTAAACGTGCCTCTTCCTATCCCTAACCCAAATCCTTATCCTAACCCTAAACGTACCTCTTCCCTAGCCCCAACCCAAACCCTTATCCTAACCTAACCCTAACCCTTCCCTAGCCCCAACCCAAACCCTTATCCTAACCCTAAACGTACCTCTTCCCTAGCCCTAACCCAAACCCTTATTCTAACCCTAAACTTACCTCTTCCTATCCCTAACCCAAACCCTTATCCTAACCCTAAACGTACCTCTTCCCTAGCCTAACCCAAACCCTTATCCTAACCCTAAACCCTAACCCTTTCCCTAGCCCTAACCCAAACCCTTATTCTAACCCTAAACGTGGCTTCTTCCCAAGCCCTAACCCAAACCCTTATCCTAACCCTAAACGTACCTCTTCCCTAGCCCTAACCCAAACCCTTATCCTAACCCTAAACGTACCTCTTCCTAGCCCTAACCCAAACCCTTATCCTAACCCTAAACGTATTTCTTCCATAGTCCTAACCCAAACCCTTATCCTAACCCTAAACGTACCTCTTCCCTAGCCCTAACCCAAACCCTTATTCTAACCCTAAACGTTCCTCTTCCCTAGCCCTAACCCAAACCCTTATTCTAACCCTAAACGTACCTCTTCCCTAGCCCTAAACCAAACCCTTATCCTAACCCTAAACGTATCTCTTCCCTAGCCCTAACCCAAACCCTTATTCTAACCCTAAACGTATCTCTTCCCTAGCCCTAACCCAAACCCTTATTCTAACCCTAAACGTACCTCTTCCCTATCCCTAACCCAAACCCTTATTCTAACCCTAAACGTACCTCTTCCCTATCCCTAACCCAAATCCTTATCCTAACCCGAAACGTACCTCTTCCCTAGCCCTAACCCAAACCCTTATCCTAACCCTAACCCTAACCCTTCCCTAGCCCCAACCCAAACCCTTATCCTAACCCTAAACGTACCTCTTCCCTAGCCCTAACCCAAACCCTTATTCTAACCCTAAACTTACCTCTTCCCTATCCCTAACCCAAACCCTTATCCTAACCCGAAACGTACCTCTTCCCTAGCCCTAACCCAAACCCTTATCCTAACCCTAACCCTAACCCTTTCCTAGCCCTAACCCAAACCCTTATTCTAACCCTAAACGTACTTCTTCCCAAGCCCTAACCCAAACCCTTATCCTAACCCTAAACGTACCTCTTCCCTAGCCCTAACCCAAACCCTTATCCTAACCCTAAACGTACCTCTTCCCTAGCCCTAACCCAAACCCTTATCCTAACCCTAAACGTACTTCTTCCATAGTCCTAACCCAAACCCTTATCCTAACCCTAAACGTACCTCTTCCCTAGCCCTAACCAAACCCTTATTCTAACCTAAACGTTCCTCTTCCCTAGCCCTAACCCAAACCCTTATTCTAACCCTAAACGTACCTCTTCCCTAGCCCTAAACCAAACCCTTATCCTAACCCTAAACGTATCTCTTCCCTAGCCCTAACCCAAACCCTTATTCTAACCCTAAACGTATCTCTTCCCTAGCCCTAACCCAAACCCTTATTCTAACCCTAAACGTACCTCTTCCCTATCCCTAACCCAAATCCTTATCCTAACCCGAAACGTACCTCTTCCCTAGCCCTAACCCAAACCCTTATCCTAACCCTAACCCTAACCCTTCCCTAGCCCCAACCCAAACCCTTATCCTAACCCTAAACGTACCTCTTCCCTAGCCCTAACCCAAACCCTTATTCTAACCCTAAACTTACCTCTTCCCTAGCCCTAACCCAAACCCTTATCCTAACCCTAAACGTACCTCTTCCCTAGCCCTAACCCAAACCCTTATCCTAACCCTAACCCTAACCCTTTCCTAGCCCTAACCCAAACCCTTATTCTAACCCTAAATGTACTTCTTCCCAAGCCCTAACCCAAACCCTTATCCTAACCCTAAACGTACCTCTTCCCTAGCCCTAACCCAAACCCTTATCCTAACCCTAAACGTACCTCTTCCCTAGCCCTAACCCAAACCCTTATCCTAACCCTAAACGTACTTCTTCCATAGTCCTAACCCAAACCCTTATCCTAACCCTAAACGTACCTCTTCCCTAGCCCTAACCCAAACCCTTATTCTAACCCTAAACGTTCCTCTTCCCTAGCCCTAACCCAAACCCTTATTCTAACCCTAAACGTACCTCTTCCCTAGCCCTAAACCAAACCCTTATCCTAACCCTAAACGTATCTCTTCCCTAGCCCTAACCCAAACCCTTATTCTAACCCTAAACGTATCTCTTCCCTAGCCCTAACCCAAACCCTTATTCTAACCCTAAACGTACCTCTTCCCTATCCCTAACCCAAACCCTTATTCTAACCCTAAACGTACCTCTTCCCTATCCCTAACCCAAACCCTTATCCTAACCCGAAACGTACCTCTTCCCTAGCCCTAACCCAAACCCTTATCCTAACCCTAACCCTTCCCTAACCCTAACCCAAACCCTTATTCTAACCCTAAACGTACCTCTTCCCAAGCCCTAACCCAAACCCTTATCCTAACCCTAAACGTACCTCTTCCCAAGCCCTAACCCAAACCCTTATACTAACCCTAAACGTACCTCTTCCCTAGCCCTAACCCAAACCCTTATTCTAACCCTAAACGTACCTCTTCCCTAGCCCTAACCCAAACCCTTATCCTAACCCTAAACGTACATCTTCCCTAGCCCCAACCCAAACCCTTATCCTAACCCTAAACGTACCTCTTCCCTAGCCCTAACCCAAACCCTTATTCTAACCCTAAACTTACCTCTTCCCTATCCCTAACCCAAACCCTTATCCTAACCCGAAACGTACCTCTTCCCTAGCCCTAACCCAAACCCTTATCCTAACCCTAACCCTTTCCTAGCCCTAACCCAAACCCTTATTCTAACCCTAAACGTACCTCTTCCCAAGCCCTAACCCAAACCCTTATCCTAACCCTAAACATACCTCTTCCCTAGCCCTAACCCAAACCCTTATCCTAACCCTAAACGTACATCTTCCCTAGCCCCAACCCAAACCCTTATCCTAACCCTAAACGTACCTCTTCCCTAGTCCTAACCCAAACCCTTATCCTAACCTTAAACGTACCTCTTCCCTAGCCCTAACCCAAACCCTTATTCTAACCCTAAACGTACCTCTTCCCTAGCCCTAACCCAAACCCTTATTCTAACCCTAAACGTACCTCTTCCCTAGACCTAACCCAAACCCTTATCCTAACCCTAAACGTGCCCCTTCCCTAGCCCTAACCCAAACCCTTATTCTAACCCTAAACATACCTCTTCCCTAGCCCTTCCAAACCCTTATCCTAACCCTAAACGTAATCTCTTCCTAGCCCTAACCCAAACCCTTATTCTAACCCTAAACGTACCTCTTCCCTATCCCTAACCCAAACCCTTATCCTAACCCTAAACGTACCTCTTCCCTAGCCCTAACCCAAACCCTTATCCTAACCCTAACCCTTCCCTAGCCCTAACCCAAACCCTTATTCTAACCCTAAACGTACCTCTTCCCAAGCCCTAACCCAAACCCTTATCCTAACCCTAAACGTACCTCTTCCCAAGCCCTAACCCAAACCCTTATACTAACCCTAAACGTACCTCTTCCCTAGCCCTAACCCAAACCCTTATTCTAACCCTAAACGTACCTCTTCCCTAGCCCTAACCCAAACCCTTATCCTAACCCTAAACGTACATCTTCCCTAGCCCTAACCCAAACCCTTATCCTAACCCTAAACGTACCTCTTCCCTAGCCCTAACCCAAACCCTTATTCTAACCCTAAACTTACCTCTTCCTATCCCTAACCCAAACCCTTATCCTAACCCTAAACGTACCTCTTCCTAGCCCTAACCCAAACCCTTATCCTAACCCTAAAACCTCTTCCTAGCCCTAACCCAAACCCTTATTCTAACCTAAACGTATTCCTCTTTAGCCTAACCTAAACCCCCTTATCTAACCCTAAACATACCTCTTCCCTAGCCCTAACCCTTATCCTAACCCTAAACGTACATCTTCCCTAGCCCCAACCCAAACCCTTATCCTAACCCTAAACGTACCTCTTCCCTAGTCCTAACCCAAACCCTTATCCTAACCTTAAACGTACCTCTTCCCTAGCCCTAACCCAAACCCTTATTCTAACCCTAAACGTACCTCTTCCCTAGCCCTAACCCAAACCCTTATTCTAACCCTAAACGTACCTCTTCCCTAGACCTAACCCAAACCCTTATCCTAACCCCAAACGTACCCCTTCCCTAGCCCTAACCCAAACCCTTATTCTAACCCTAAACATACCTCTTCCCTAGCCCTAACCCAAACCCTTATCCTAACCCTAAACGTATCTCTTCCCTAGCCCTAACCCAAACCCTTATTCTAACCCTAAACGTACCTCTTCCCTATCCCTAACCCAAACCCTTATCCTAACCCGAAACGTACCTCTTCCCTAGCCCTAACCCAAACCCTTATCCTAACCCTAACCCTTCCCTAGCCCTAACCCAAACCCTTATTCTAACCTAAACGTACCTCTTCCCTAGCCCTAACCCAAACCCTTATCCTAACCCTAAACGCCTCTTCCCAAGCCCTAACCCAAACCCTTATCCTAACCCTAAACGTACCTCTTCCCTAGCCCTAACCCAAACCCTTATTCTAACCCTAAACGTACCTCTTCCCTAGCCCTAACCCAAACCCTTATCCTAACCCTAAACTTACATCTTCCTAGCCCCAACCCAAACCCTTATCCTAACCCTAAACGTGCCTCTTCCCTAGCCCTAACCCAAACCCTTATTCTAACCTAAACGTGCCTCTTCCTATCCCTAACCCAAACCCTTATCCTAACCCTAAACGTACCTCTTCCCTAGCCCCAGCCCTAACCCTTATCCTGGCCCTAACCCTTCCCTAGCCCTAACCCAAACCCTTATTCTAACCTAAACGTGCCTCTTCCCTAGCCCTAACCCAAACCCTTATCCTAACCCTAAACGTACATCTTCCCTAGCCCTAACCCAAACCCTTATCCTAACCCTAAACGTACCTCTTCCCTAGCCCTAACCCAAACCCATATCCTAACCCTAAACGTACCTCTTCCCTAGCCCTAACCCAAACCCTTATCCTAACCCTAAACGTACATCTTCCCTAGCCCCAACCCAAACCCTTATCCTAACCCTAAACTTACCTCTTCCCTAGCCCTAACCCAAACCCTTATTCTAACCCTAAACATACCTCTTCCCTAGCCCTAACCCAAACCCTTATCCTAACCCTAAACTTACATCTTCCCTAGCCCTAACCCAAACCCTTATCCTAACCCTAAACGTACCTCTTCCCTGGCCCTAACCCAAACCCTTATTCTAACCTAAACGCGTGCCTCTTCCCTATCCCTAACCCAAAGCCCTTATCCTAACCTAAACGTGCCTCTTCCCTAGCCCTAACCCAAACCCTTATTCTAACCTTAAACGTACCTCTTCCCTATCCCTAACCCAAACCCTTATCCTAACCCTAAAACGTACCTCTTCCCTAGCCCTAACCCAAACCCTTATCCTAACCCTAACCCTTCCCTAGCCCTAACCCAAACCCTTATTCTAACCCTAAACATACCTCTTCCCAAGCCCTAACCCTAACCCAAACCCTTATCCTAACCCTAAACGTGCCTCTTCCCTAGCCCTAACCCAAACCCTTATCCTAACCCTAAACATTGCCTCTTCCCTAGCCCTAACCCAAACCCTTATCCTAACCCTAAACGTGCCTCTTCCCTAGCCCTAACCCAAACCCTTATCCTAACCCTAAACGTACATCTTCCCTAGCCCTAACCCAAACCCTTATCCTAACCCTAAACTTACCTCTTCCCTAGCCCTAACCCAAACCCTTATTCTAACCCTAAACGTACCTCTTCCCTAGCCCTAACCCAAACCCTTATCCTAACCCTAAACGTATTCTTCCCTAGCCCTAACCCAAACCCTTATTCTAACCCTAAACGTACCTCTTCCTATCCCTAACCCAAACCCTTATCCTAACCGAAACGTGCCTCTTCCCTAGCCCTAACCCAAACCCTTATCCTAACCCTAACCCTTTCCTAGCCCTAACCCAAACCCTTATTCTAACCCTAAACGTACCTCTTCCCTAGCCCTAACCCAAACCCTTATCCTAACCTAAACGTACCTCTTCCCTAGCCTAACCCAAACCCTTATCCTAACCCTAAAACCTCTTCCCTAGCCCTAACCCAAACCCTTATTCTAACCCTAAACGTAACCCTCTTCCTAGCCCTAACCCAAACCCTTATCCTAACCCTAAACTTACATCTTCCCTAGCCCTAACCCAAACCCTTATCCTAACCCTAAACGTACCTCTTCCCTAGCCCTAACCCAAACCCTTATTCTAACCCTAAACGTACCTCTTCCCTATCCCTAACCCAAACCCTTATCCTAACCCGAACGTACCTCTTCCTAGCCCTAACCCAAACCCTTATCCTAACCCTAACCCTTCCTAGCCCTAACCCAAACCCTTATTCTAACCCTAAACGTGCCTCTTCCCTAGCCCTAACCCAAACCCTTATCCTAACCCTAAACGTACATCTTCCCTAGCCTAACCCAAACCCTTATCTAACCCTAAACGTACCTCTTCCCTAGCCCTAACCCAAACCCATATCCTAACCCTAAACGTACCTCTTCCCTAGCCCTCACCCAAACCCTTATCCTAACCCTAAACGTACATCTTCCCTAGCCCCAACCCAAATCCTTATCCTAACCCTAAACTTACCTCTTCCCTAGCCCTAACCCAAACCCTTATTCTAACCCTAAACATACCTCTTCCTTGCCCTAACCCAAACCCTTATCCTAACCCTAAACGTACCTCTTCCCTAGCCCCTAACCCAAACCCTTATCCTAACCCTAAACGTACCTCTTCCCTAGCCCTAACCCAAACCCTTATTCTAACCTAAACGTACCTCTTCCCTAGCCCTAACCCAAACCCTTATCCTAACCCTAAACGTACCTCTTCCTAGCCCTAACCCAAACCCTTATTCTAACCTAAACGTACCTCTTCCCTAAGCCCTAACCCAAACCCTTATCCTAACCCTAAACTTACATCTTCCCTAGCCCCAACCCAAACCCTTATCCTAACCCTAAACGTACCTCTTCCCTAGCCCTAACCCAAACCCTTATTCTAACCCTAAACGTACCTCTTCCCTATCCCTAACCCAAACCCTTATCCTAACCCTAAACGGTGCCTCTTCCCTAGCTCTAACCCAAACCCTTATTCTAACCTTCCCTAAACGTGCCTCTTCCTATCCCTAACCCAAACCCTTATCCTAACCCAACCCTAAACGTACCTTCTTCCCTAGCCCTAACCCAAACCCTTATCCTAACCCTAAACCCTTCCCTAGCCCTAACCCAAACCCTTATTCTAACCCTAAACATACCTCTTCCCAAGCCCTAACCCTAACCCAAATTTTTATCCTAACCCCTAAACGTAACCTCTTCCCTAGCCCTAACCCAAACCCTTATCCTAACCCTAAAACCTCTTCCCTATCCTAACCCAAACCCTTATCCTAACCCTAAACGTACCTCTTCCCTAGCCTAACCTAAACCCTTATCCTAACCCTAAACGTACATCTTCCTAGCCCCAACCCAAACCCTTATCCTAACCCTAAACTTACCTCTTCCCTAGCCCTAACCCAAACCCTTATTCTAACCTAAACATACCTCTTCCTTGCCCTAACCCAAACCCTTATCCTAACCCTAAACGTACATCTTCCCTAGCCCCAACCCAAACCCTTATCCTAACCATAAACGTGCCTTTCCCCTAGCCCGAGCTCCTAACCCAAACCCTTATTCTAACCCTAAACGTACCTCTTCCCTAGCCCTAACTAAACCCTTATCCTAACCCTAAACGTACCTCTTCCCTTCCCTAACCCAAACCCTTATCCTAACCCTAAACGTGCCTCTTCCCTAGCCTAACCCAAACCCTTATTCTAACCCTAAACGTACCTCTTCCCTAGGCCTAACCCAAACCCTTATCCTAACCCTAAACGTTTCTCTTCCCTAGCCCTAACCCAAACCCTTAACCAAACCCTAAACGTGCCTCTTCCTAGCCCTAACCCAAACCCTTATCCTAACCTAAACGCATTCCTCTTCCTAACCCAAACCCTTATCCTAACCCTAAATGTACCTCTTCCCTAGCCCTAACCCAAACCCTTATCCTAACCCTAAACGTATCTCTTCCCTAGTTTTAACCCAAACCCTTATTCTAACCCTAAACGTACCTCTTCCCTATCCTAACCCAAACCCTTATCCTAACCCGAAACGTACCTCTTCCCTAGCCCTAACCCAAACCCTTATTCTAACCCTAAACGTGCCTCTTCCCTATCCCTAACCCAAACCCTTATCCTAACCCGAAACGTACCTCTTCCCTAGCCCCAACCCAAACCCTTATCCTAACCCTAACCCTTCCCTAGCCCTAACCCAAACCCTTATTCTAACCCTAAACGTACCTCTTCCCTAGCCCTAACCCAAACCCTTATCCTAACCCTACACGTACATCTTCCCTAGCCCCAACCCAAACCCTTATCTAACCCTAAACGTACCTCTTCCCTAGCCCTAACCCAAACCCATATCCTAACCCTAAACGTACCTCTTCCCTAGCCCTAACCCAAACCCTTATCCTAACCCTAAACGTACATCTTCCCTAGCCCCAACCCAAATCCTTATCCTAACCCTAAACTTACCTCTTCCCTAGCCCTAACCCAAACCCTTATTCTAACCCTAAACATACCTCTTCCCTTGCCCTAACCCAAACCCTTATCCTAACCCTAAACTTACATCTTCCCTAGCCCCAACCCAAACCCTTATCCTAACCCTAAACGTACCTCTTCCCTAGCCCTAACCCAAACCCTTATTCTAACCCTAAACGTACCTCTTCCCTATCCCTAACCCAAACCCTTATCCTAACCCTAAACGTACCTCTTCCCTAGCCCTAACCCAAACCCTTATTCTAACCTTAAACGTACCTCTTCCCTATTCCTAACCCAAACCCTTATCCTAACCCAAAACGTACCTCTTCCCTAGCCCCAACCCAAATTTTTATCCTAACCCTAACCCTTCCCTAGCCCTAACCCAAACCCTTATTCTAACCCTAAACATACCTCTTCCCAAGCCCTAACCCTAACCCAAACCCTTATCCTAACCCTAAACGTACCTCTTCCCAAGCCCTAACCCAAACCCTTATCCTAACCCTAAACGCGTACCTCTTCCCTAGCCCTAACCCAAACCCTTATCCTAACCTAAACGTGCCTCTTCCCTAGCCCTAACCCAAACCCTTATCCTAACCTAAACGTACATCTTCCCTAGCCCCAACCCAAATCCTTATCCTAACCCTAAACTTACCTCTTCCCTAGCCCTAACCCAAACCCTTATTCTAACCCTAAACATACCTCTTCCCTAGCCCTAACCCAAACCCTTATCCTAACCCTAAACGTATCTCTTCCCTAGCCCTAACCCAAACCCTTATTCTAACCCTAAACGTACCTCTTCCCTATCCCTAACCCAAACCCTTATCCTAACCCGAAACGTACCTCTTCCCTAGCCCTAACCCAAACCCTTATCCTAACCCTAACCCTTCCCTAGCCCTAACCCAAACCCTTATTCTAACCCTAAACGTACCTCTTCCCAAGCCCTAACCCAAACCCTTATCCTAACCCTAAACGTACCTCTTCCCAAGCCCTAACCCAAACCCTTATCCTAACCCTAATCGTACCTCTTCCCTAGCCCTAACCCAAACCCTTATTCTAACCCTAAACGTACCTCTTCCCTAGCCCTAACCCAAACCCTTATCCTAACCCTAAACTTACATCTTCCCTAGCCCCAACCCAAACCCTTATCCTAACCCTAAACGTACCTCTTCCCTAGCCCTAACCCAAACCCTTATTCTAACCCTAAACGTACCTCTTCCCTATCCCTAACCCAAACCCTTATCCTAACCCGAAACGTACCTCTTCCCTAGCCCCAACCCAAACCCTTATCCTAACCCTAACCCTTCCCTAGCCCTAACCCAAACCCTTATTCTAACCCTAAACGTACCTCTTCCCTAGCCCTAACCCAAACCCTTATCCTAACCCTACACGTACATCTTCCCTAGCCCCAACCCAAACCCTTATCTAACCCTAAACGTACCTCTTCCCTAGCCCTAACCCAAACCCATATCCTAACCCTAAACGTACCTCTTCCCTAGCCCTAACCCAAACCCTTATCCTAACCCTAAACGTACATCTTCCCTAGCCCCAACCCAAATCCTTATCCTAACCCTAAACTTACCTCTTCCCTAGCCCTAACCCAAACCCTTATTCTAACCCTAAACATACCTCTTCCCTTGCCCTAACCCAAACCCTTATCCTAACCCTAAACGTACCTCTTCCCTTGCCCTAACCCAAACCCTTATCCTAACCCTAAACGTACCTCTTCCCTAGCCCTAACCCAAACGCTTATTCTAACCCTAAACGTACCTCTTCCCTAGCCCTAACCCAAACCCTTATCCTAACCCTAAACGTACCTCTTCCCTAGCCCTAACCCAAACCCTTATTCTAACCCTAAACGTACCTCTTCCCTAAGCCCTAACCCAAACCCTTATCCTAACCCTAAACTTACATCTTCCCTAGCCCCAACCCAAACCCTTATCCTAACCCTAAACGTACCTCTTCCCTAGCCCTAACCCAAACCCTTATTCTAACCCTAAACGTACCTCTTCCCTATCCCTAACCCAAACCCTTATCCTAACCCTAAACGTACCTCTTCCCTAGCCCTAACCCAAACCCTTATTCTAACCTTAAACGTACCTCTTCCCTATCCCTAACCCAAACCCTTATCCTAACCCAAAACGTACCTCTTCCCTAGCCCCAACCCAAACCCTTATCCTAACCCTAACCCTTCCCTAGCCCTAACCCAAACCCTTATTCTAACCCTAAACATACCTCTTCCCAAGCCCTAACCCTAACCCAAACCCTTATCCTAACCCTAAACGTACCTCTTCCCAAGCCCTAACCCAAACCCTTATCCTAACCCTAAACGTACCTCTTCCCTAGCCCTAACCCAAACCCTTATCCTAACCCTAAACGTACCTCTTCCCTAGCCCTAACCCAAACCCTTATCCTAACCCTAAACGTACATCTTCCCTAGCCCCAACCCAAATCCTTATCCTAACCCTAAACTTACCTCTTCCCTAGCCCTAACCCAAACCCTTATTCTAACCCTAAACATACCTCTTCCCTTGCCCTAACCCAAACCCTTATCCTAACCCTAAACGTACATCTTCCCTAGCCCCAACCCAAACCCTTATCCTAACCATAAACGTGCCTCTTCCCTAGCCGAACCCAAACCCTTATTCTAACCCTAAACGTACCTCTTCCCTAGCCCTAACCCAAACCCTTATCCTAACCCTAACGTACCTCTTCCCTTCCCTAACCCAAACCCTTATCCTAACCTAAACGTACCTCTTCCCTAGCCCTAACCCAAACGTTTATTCTAACCCTAAACGTACCTCTTCCTAGCCCTAATTTAAATTTTTATCCTAACCCTAAACGTACCTCTTCCCTAGCCCTAACCCAAACCCTTAACCAAACCCTAAACGTACCTCTTCCCTAGCCCTAACCCAAACCCTTATCCTAACCTAAACGTACCTCTTCCCTAACCCAAACCCTTATCCTAACCCTAAATGTACCTCTTCCCTAGCCCTAACCCAAACCCTTATCCTAACCTAAACGTATCTCTTCCTAGCCCTAACCCAAACCCTTATTCTCCTAAACGTGCCTCTTCCCTATCCCTAACCCAAAGCCTTATCCTAACCCTAAACGTATCTCTTCCCTAGCCCTAACCCAAACCCTTATCCTAACCCTAACCCTTTTCCTAACCCAAATTGCCTCTTTATTCTAACCTAAACGTATTCTTCCCAAGCCCTAACCCAAACCCTTATCCTAACCCTAAACGTACCTCTTCCCTAGCCCTAACCCAAACCCTTAACCAAACCCTAAACGTGCCTCTTCCCTAGCCTAACCCAAACCCTTATCCTAACCCTAAACATACTTCTTCCCTAGTCCTAACCCTTATCCTAACCTAAACGTACCTCTTCCCTAGCCCTAACCCAAACCCTTATTCTAACCCTAAACGTTCCTCTTCCCTAGCCCTAACCCAAACCCTTATTCTAACCCTAAACGTACCTCTTCCCTAGCCCTAACCCAAACCCTTATCCTAACCCTAAACGTATCTCTTCCCTAGCCCTAACCCAAACCCTTATTCTAACCCTAAACGTATCTCTTCCCTAGCCCTAACCCAAACCCTTATTCTAACCCTAAACGTACCTCTTCCCTAGCCCTAACCCAAACCCTTATCCTAACCCTAAACGTACATCTTCCCTAGCCCCAACCCAAACCCTTATCCTAACACTAAACGTACCTCTTCCCTAGCCCTAACCCAAACCCTTATCCTAACCCTAAACGTACCTCTTCCCTAGCCCTAACCCAAACCCTTATCCTAACCCTAAACGTACATCTTCCCTAGCCCCAACCCAAATCCTTATCCTAACCCTAAACTTACCTCTTCCCTAGCCCTAACCCAAACCCTTATTCTAACCCTAAACATACCTCTTCCCTTGCCCTAACCCAAACCCTTATCCTAACCCTAAACGTACATCTTCCCTAGCCCCAACCCAAACCCTTATCCTAACCATAAACGTACCTCTTCCCTAGCCCGAACCCAAACCCTTATTCTAACCCTAAACGTACCTCTTCCCTAGCCCTAACCCAAACCCTTATCCTAACCCTAAACGTACCTCTTCCTTCCCTAACCCAAACCCTTATCCTAACCTAAACGTACCTCTTCCCTAGCCCTAACCCAAACGCTTATTCTAACCCTAAACGTGCCTCTTCCCTAGCCCTAACCCAAACCCTTATCCTAACCCTAAACGTACCTCTTCCCTAGCCCTAACCCAAACCCTTAACCAAACCCTAAACGTACCTCTTCCCTAGCCCTAACCCAAACCCTTATCCTAACCCTAAACGTACCTCTTCCCTAACCCAAACCCTTATCCTAACCCTAAATGTACCTCTTCCCTAGCCCTAACCCAAACCCTTATCCTAACCCTAAACGTATCTCTTCCCTAGCCCTAACCCAAACCCTTATTCTAACCCTAAACGTACCTCTTCCCTATCCCTAACCCAAACCCTTATCCTAACCCGAAACGTACCTCTTCCCTAGCCCTAACCCAAACCCTTATCCTAACCCTAACCCTTCCCTAACCCAAACCCTTATTCTAACCCTAAACGTACCTCTTCCCAAGCCCTAACCCAAACCCTTATCCTAACCCTAAACGTACCTCTTCCCTAGCCCTAACCCAAACCCTTAACCAAACCCTAAACGTACCTCTTCCCTAGCCCTAACCCAAACCCTTATCCTAACCCTAAACATACTTCTTCCCTAGTCCTAACCCTTATCCTAACCCTAAACGTACCTCTTCCCTAGCCCTAACCCAAACCCTTATTCTAACCCTAAACGTTCCTCTTCCCTAGCCCTAACCCAAACCCTTATTCTAACCCTAAACGTACCTCTTCCCTAGCCCTAACCCAAACCCTTATCCTAACCCTAAACGTATCTCTTCCCTAGCCCTAACCCAAACCCTTATTCTAACCCTAAACGTATCTCTTCCCTAGCCCTAACCCAAACCCTTATTCTAACCCTAAACGTACCTCTTCCCTAGCCCTAACCCAAACCCTTATTCTAACCCTAAACGTACCTCTTCCCAAGCCCTAACCCAAACCCTTATCCTAACTCTAAACGTACCTCTTCCCTAGCCCTAACCCAAACCTTTATTCTAACCCTAAACGTACCTCTTCCCTAGCCCTAACCCAAACCCTTATCCTAACCCTAAACGTACCTCTTCCCTAGCCCTAACCCAAACCCTTATCCTAACCCTAAACGTACATCTTCCCTAGCCCCAACCCAAATCCTTATCCTAACCCTAAACTTACCTCTTCCCTAGCCCTAACCCAAACCCTTATTCTAACCCTAAACATACCTCTTCCCTTGCCCTAACCCAAACCCTTATCCTAACCCTAAACGTACATCTTCCCTAGCCCCAACCCAAACCCTTATCCTAACCATAAACGTACCTCTTCCCTAGCCCGAACCCAAACCCTTATTCTAACCCTAAACGTACCTCTTCCCTAGCCCTAACCCAAACCCTTATCCTAACCCTAAACGTACCTCTTCCCTTCCCCTAACCCAAACCCTTATCCTAACCCTAAACGTACCTCTTCCCTAGCCCTAACCCAAACGCTTATTCTAACCCTAAACGTACCTCTTCCCTAGCCCTAACCCAAACCCTTATCCTAACCCTAAACGTACCTCTTCCCTAGCCCTAACCCAAACCCTTAACCAAACCCTAAACGTACCTCTTCCCTAGCCCTAACCCAAACCCTTATCCTAACCCTAAACGTACCTCTTCCCTAACCCAAACCCTTATCCTAACCCTAAATGTACCTCTTCCCTAGCCCTAACCCAAACCCTTATCCTAACCCTAAACGTATCTCTTCCCTAGCCCTAACCCAAACCCTTATTCTAACCCTAAACGTACCTCTTCCCTATCCCTAACCCAAACCCTTATCCTAACCCGAAACGTACCTCTTCCCTAGCCCTAACCCAAACCCTTATCCTAACCCTAACCCTTCCCTAACCCAAACCCTTATTCTAACCCTAAACGTACCTCTTCCCAAGCCCTAACCCAAACCCTTATCCTAACCCTAAACGTACCTCTTCCCTAGCCCTAACCCAAACCCTTAACCAAACCCTAAACGTACCTCTTCCCTAGCCCTAACCCAAACCCTTATCCTAACCCTAAACATACTTCTTCCCTAGTCCTAACCCTTATCCTAACCCTAAACGTACCTCTTCCCTAGCCCTAACCCAAACCCTTATTCTAACCCTAAACGTTCCTCTTCCCTAGCCCTAACCCAAACCCTTATTCTAACCCTAAACGTACCTCTTCCCTAGCCCTAACCCAAACCCTTATCCTAACCCTAAACGTATCTCTTCCCTAGCCCTAACCCAAACCCTTATTCTAACCCTAAACGTATCTCTTCCCTAGCCCTAACCCAAACCCTTATTCTAACCCTAAACGTACCTCTTCCCTAGCCCTAACCCAAACCCTTATCCTAACCCTAAACGTACATCTTCCCTAGCCCCAACCCAAACCCTTATCCTAACACTAAACGTACCTCTTCCCTAGCCCTAACCCAAACCCTTATTCTAACCCTAAACGTACCTCTTCCCTAGCCCTAACCCAAACCCTTATTCTAACCCTAAACGTACCTCTTCCCAAGCCCTAACCCAAACCCTTATCCTAACTCTAAACGTACCTCTTCCCTAGCCCTAACCCAAACCTTTATTCTAACCCTAAACGTACCTCTTCCCTAGCCCTAACCCAAACCCTTATTCTAACCCTAAACGTACCTCTTCCCTAGCCCTAACCCAAACCCTTATTCTAACCCTAAACGTACCTCTTCCCTAGCCCTAACCCAAACCCTTATTCTAACCCTAAACGTACCTCTTCCCTAGCCCTAACCCAAACCCTTATTCTAACCCTAATTGTAACCTTAGCAAGCAGAACAAAGTGTGACCGAAAAAGATCCATTAAGGCATGAAATGAATGCATAAGCATCCTTCACCACTATTAGAGTATGCAGGACCTTAATAAGTACATGCAAAATAATCTAGTTTCTTTGAAGTTAGTTTTGGGAGACGGCTATTTCATATGTTAACACAACATGTGCTTTGATTGATACACTTTGTGCAAGACAGTTCAGATAAAGCAATACTGTACTACCCTGTCTTTTTCTGAGGGAAGACATTGTTTCTCTCTGTATGTTCTACTCGAGAACCTCAGGGCTAAACCCCAGTCAGAATAGAACTCAGACAATGCCCTATTTCAACAGTATCAGGGACCAATGGGAACAATCCTTCATCGTCCTCAGTTCACTTCAGCTGAAAGGCCACTGAGCACACACGAGACAAGAAATAAGGCATAGCAACTGACATTCTGTCTTAGTGTGTATACTGAATATACACACTGTGTGTCTGCATGTCTGTGTGTGCGTGTCTGTGCGTGTGTGCATGTGTGTGTCCACATCATACACCAATAAACACACAGTACATCAGCTGGATATGCAATGCCTTATTTCAGCCAGTCAAACACATCCTCCTCCGGGCTGAATTTACAGTGGCTTGTTGACAAAACCAGTCATTTCAGCAATCCAATCCGAAACTAATTTCCTCCTCACCGTTTTATGCCTTCTTTACCCACAGTGCACTCTGTCTCTATCTATCCCTCAGTCCTGATGTATTCTCAGAATGTGAGGAGCAGGCAGACAGTGAACCCTGTGTAGCTGCCTGGGTGTTGTGTCGGGGACATTCTTTAGTCAGACTTGCTAATGGAGCGAAGGACAGGCTGCATCTAAATGACGTGATTATCACTGACGCTGCCAGCTGTAATGAGGAACAGGGCTTAGAGTGAGATCCACAGAGGAGGTTTTTACCAGGCTAGACAAACACTGAGGGAACTGTGCCTTTTTTATTTACAGTGTTTTATTTGTTATAGAAGAACCGTGCGAGAGATAGGAGGGAGAGAGAGAGAGACAGAGATGGGGTGGGCTTGCTTAGTGGGGATATAAAGTTAGGGGTGTTGTTTGAATACAGCACCTACAGTAGATCCCAAAGAAAGACAGAGATGTGGTGGGCTTGCTTAGTGGGGATATAAAGTTAGGGGTGTTGTTTGAATACAGCACCTACAGTAGATCTCAAAGAGAAATGTGGTGGGCTTGCTTAGTGGGGATATAAAGTTAGGGGTGTAGTTTGAATACAGCACCTACAGTAGATCTCAAAGAGAAATGTGGTGGGCTTGCTTAGTGGGGATATAAAGTTAGGGGTGTTGTTTGAATACAGCACCTACAGTAGATCTCAAAGAGAAATGTGGTGGGCTTGCTTAGTGAGCATATAAAGTTAGGGGTGTAGTTTGAATACAGCACCTACAGTAGATCCCAAAGAGAGATGTGGTGGGCTTGCTTAGTGGGGATATAAAGTTAGGGGTGTTGTTTGAATACAGCACCTACAGTAGATCCCAAAGAGAGATGTGTTGACTTGCCTCCAGATTTTAAGTACGACAATACTTAGAGCAAGAGCTGAGAAAGCCACAGGGATGGTGTTTGATGTGGGGGCTTAAAAGTGGATAAGAGCATCGGACCAGTAACCGAAAGGTCGCTGGTTCAAATCCCTGAGCCGACTAGCTGAAAGGCACTTAACCCGAATTGCTCCTGTACGTCGTTCTGGATAAGAGCGTATGCTAAATGATTCAAATGTCAAATGTCAATGTGGGTACTTGTCATGCTAGTGGATTGTGTCATTTGTGGCAGCTAGTGGTAGTCCCAGTTAGGTGGCTGTATCATGTGTAATTTAGAAGAGCCCAGACCCACAGCAGGGTGTAAAACTGGGCTGCACACTCATGGTGAAACTCTGGAGAGGGGGATAATTACTACCAGTGTCAAGGTAGGATGGAAATTGAGGGAACATTACTAATTATGGGGTTGGTTGACTGAGTTGAGCGCCAACATGCGTCCGTGCATCTGTGTCTGTGAGTAACAGTATACTTTTATGTTGTGGAGAATCTAGAGAAAGTTGGTGGTTGATGAGCAGATGTTTTGGGTAATGCCCTGGGCTGGATTCGAGGGGTACACAGTTCCCTTAACTGTCTGAGTGGACCAGTGCCAACACTACAGCATAGTTCCACATCTGCTTAAGGGTTAGACTGGTCTCACCAACAGTTAGTTTTGGAGCAAGGTTTTGAGGCGCAGATGGCTGTTCTAGTCTCCTGTGTAAAGAGACCCAAAGGCAGCATGGTGTTTCACTTCCACAGAGGAAAACATCCCGTTCTAGTACCTCCTTTGTCAACAGACATCCATGCCAGCCCCCTATCGGCCGTGGCATTTACTCAGCCACTGAACCCAGTGGCTCCTTGTTTGACTTGATCAGACTAACAACAGTCTTCTGGGCCCACTGATGTAGGCTAGATTCAGAGAAGCGCTACCGTTAGTCACCAGCGGTAACAGCCCCAACTCTGCCTCAGTACAATGTTGCCATATCAGTGTGACTGTGATACCTCTGCATTTGTGACATGAGCACAGATGCAGATGGTCCCAAAATCCTCTATGTCAGAAGTCAACGGAGACTTACTAGGCCTTGTTGTTGTTGCTGCAGAGGAGGAGACATGTTACATTGGCAACCTGAAAATGACTGCAGGTTGTTCATCTGCCCTTTGCTTTCAAAGCATTCCAAGAAAAAAAATGGTAATTAATTCTGTGTAATTTCCTATAGATCAGTCCTGCTGACGAAAGAGCACATCAGATGATATCCATTTGCTCTTTCCATCTGTGTGTCTGCCTGGCATTGAACTCCTGTTAGTAATAACAAAGGCTGTCAGCGTTTGAGCCCCGGGGAGTACAAAATATGCTGTCTGTCATCATTGCCACTGCTCTAAGTAAGATATGAACGACCATTCATCATATGAGCTATCAAGGCGTGATCAGAATATGAATTAGCTTCTGTGTCAGCTTTTATGAATAACCTTATTTACTTGTGAAATAACAACTCCTATTGCCTCTCATACTGGCTGTCAATCAAGCCCTGCAAGATGACTATGTTTGAAATGGATATACTCTACGACCAATATGTGGCATCTGCCCCAACGCCCCAACACCTCCTAGTCCTAATTAGATCTACATTGCTTGACTGCTCATGGAGAAAACGTGGGCTTTTTAAGCTAATGTATAGTTCCTCGTAATATAATTTTCTGGACTGCTTAGCCGGCACGTGGCATCAGCTGTAACAACAGTCACTAGGGTGTAGGGGGATCCACATTCCATAGCTGTATTAAAGGACTAGAGGGGACTAGCGAGCAGGGCCCACACCTCTCCCTAAGCCTGCTGGACCTTCTCTGGGTGCTCAGCTGGGTAGGAGATGATGGACGGTCTTAGGCTGGTCGCAGCAGATTGCTTTGTCTGCTTGTGGAGTTAAGTATTGTGTTTTTCCCCACACAGATCAGGGGTCTCCACCACTCTGGTGTGTTATCAGCAGCAAGCATGCCATTTACGAGGGCCTGCTCAGTGGCTTGGTGTAGGCCTGCTCCATCTCACTTTGGTTCTTCCCTAAAGAGCAGCCAAGCTCTGTGTAGTTTGTAGACCCTGTTCTTTTGAGGTAAACATACTTAGTACCAAGTGGATGAATGAAGCAGACAGGTTGGCGTGGTGCTGGTCATCACTGGGAGGCGAAGATACACTTGATACTCACAGAGGTGTTTCAGAGGTGATGGGTGGACTGTGTAGGACAGCACGATGTGTACTCCCAGGGAGTTGTAGTGAGTGAGAGTTCAGTGGGTTTTTCCTCAGTAGTAAGGAGGGGGCACAGTGTGTTTCCTGGCAAGCTCCCCTTATCTCTTGGCCCCTAGCGGGCTCACTAAAGAGTGAACTGATGACAGTGCAACGTCCATAGAATTACAGCTGCCAAATCCCCCCTAGGCTGAGGAGAAGCATCACAGATGCCCTCACAAACCTGATGCCAAGTTTTAGCTACAACCCGACTCTGTGCCACGTTAAAGGAAGTGATTCTGTCTAACGTCAAGGTTTAGCCTCAAACCTTCTTTGGTCCACACAATGTCAAGTTTACCAACCTGGTCCACCCAGTGCCAAGACTCTCAGTCCTTTTAGTCCTCTGACTCCTTGAAGCGGTCATGTCTGATGTCAGCTGTTCCACAATCCCATGCCAGCGGTCACCCTCCTGACCATCTTGCTCGGCCCAAACCAACGTCCTAGTTTAGTACCAGTCCTTCTAAACCTCTGTTGGTCTTAAAAAGGCTTTTGAAACTGCCGCCTGTCCAAAGCCAAACCCTCCATCATCTTCACCACTCACAACACCGCTCACTCTCAGATACCAGACTTACTCAAAGCATTTTCTTTTGTGCCAGTCGCCTGTGCCAATATCACTCCTTCATACTGTATCATTAGCCAGCTTTACATACTGAAGGTGAACCAGCCTAGAGTGAAACAGTAAAGTGGCTATATAGGCCTGTGTGTCTCTGGCTCAGCCCACCTGCTGCCATTTCTAGTACTGTTATTACAGATTTGTCACATCCAGTGTTCTGTTCTTTGGCTTTAGTCTCCTACTGTCAGAGTTGTCAGGGTGATGGGAGGGAGGTTAGAGGAGGACAGGGGTTGATAATGAGGTGAAGCAGCAGTGTGTATCCGTCTGTCCTGTGGTTGGTTGGTTGTTCGGTACGTACAGTACAGCCTGAGGAAAACACTCTGACAGCACAGAAACCCCAGGGAGGACAGCTGTTACAGACATATTTTTTGTCCACATTTAGGATGTTTTTATTTCTTACTTTCCTACTTATGTATACATACAGTTTACACTATATAAAAAAATATATATGTGGATACCCCTTCAAATGAGTGGATTCTGCAATTTCAGGCACACATGTTGCTGACAGGTATATAAAATCGAACACCCATCCATACAATCTCCATAGATAAACATTGGCAGTAGAATGGCCTTACTGAAGAGCTCAGTGACTTTCAACGTGGCACAGTCATAGGATGCCACCTTTCCTTGTAAACGTCCAGGAGCAACAACTGCTCAGCCGCGAAGTGGTAGGCCACGCAAGCTCACAGAACGGAACCGCTGAGTGCTGAAACGCGTAGAGCATAAAAATCGCCTGTCCTCGGGTTGCAACACTCACTACCGAGTTCCAAACTGCCTCTGGAAGCAGTGTCAGCACAAGATCTGTTGGTCGGGAGCTTCATGAAATCGGTTTCCTTGGCCGAGCAGCTGCACACAAGCTTAAGATCACCATGCACAAAGCCAAGCGTTGGGTGGAGAGTTGTAAAGCTCGCTGCCATTGGACTCTGGAGCGGTGGAAATGTGATGAATCTCGCTTCACTATCTGGCAGTCCGACAGACGAATCTGGGTTTGGCGGATGCCAGGAGAACGCTTCCTGCCCCAATGCATAGTGCCAACTGTCAAGTTTGGTGGAGGAGGAAAAATGGTCTATGTCTGTTTTTCATGGTTCGGACTAGGCCCCTTAGTTCCAGTGAAGGGAAATCTTAACGCTATAGCATACAATGACATTTTGAATGTATTTTTATTCTTTTTTTTTACTTTCTTACTTATGTAGACATACACAGACTGGTAAAAAGTCATATAGAGATATAATGTACTGCATGTGGATAAGGTTTAATCATCATGTTTAAAATATTCTTCACCGCAATGTATAAGCAAATATTATGTTGTTGTTGAAGACACACAGACAAATTCTAAGAGGCATGTGTAATTTTCCCATAGCCCATCTCTTCAAAAGCCTGTTGCTTCAAACGGCCCAGATTACCCAACCTCCTCTGTGATCGAAGACTAAGGTCTGCCTGAGCAGCGGATAAATATTTATGAAAATAAGTAGCTTGCAAACCATGCTGCATCTTTGTTGTAGTGATCATTTGTTTGTTTGTGTGTCTTTGTACTTATGAAACTGTGTCAAATCGGAACTCATCTGATGTCAGTAGACCGTTAAATATGTGCCGAGGCCTTATGATTGAACAAGCCGGCAGAGCCTTTATAGTTTCAGTCTGAGCTCTGTCTGGGTTCGCTACTTTCTGGCATGTGTACATTTACTTGTCCTAAGTTAACCTTTAAAGGCTTAAAATTATGAGCATACTTTAACCAGGAATGACAAGCATACAGGAATGAATCAGGTCACGTAATAGCCTGTTGGACTATTCTATGGAAACTCTGACCTTGAACACCAGGAGCCTGCCAGATTGCCTGTGCCCATATCACAGGTTTGTGCCCACAGCAAGTTTAATGTAACAGTGTATCTGCATAGCAACACTTTGCACTCAACAAGTTTCCTCTGTCTTTATCCCTTAGGTACCCATTTCCTACGGTATTCAGCACCTGCAGTAAGAAGGACCTGGCAGCCAGTCTGGAGAAGGGAGTGGGGATGTGTCTGTACAACATGCCTGAGGTCAAGGTGCTGTACGGGGGACAGAAGTGTGGCAATGGATACGTGGAGGAGGGAGAGGAGTGTGACTGTGGAGAACTGGAGGTACAGTAAGATTCAACGGCACAGAACGCAGAGAAGCAATTATTTCTGTTATATTATATTGTAGCTATAGCTACCGATAGCTTACATGCTGACACAATGGACCAGCAGTCACTATCCACCCTAAAGAACATAGAGAACTACAACAAACCATTAACACCCGCAAAGAATTGCAACAAATGGCACACAGTAAATACAAGCAATCACCCAGAACACAGCACAAGAAAATTAAAATGTTATATACGTGTCGTTGCATGCCCTACTGTCAATGTTATTTTGCCACAAAGGCAATGACATAGATGTGTACAACGACTCCATGCATACAGTCACACAACAAACCACCGGAGAACCTAAGCCATTTGCAACTATTTACCCAGACCCTTCTCCCTGTCAGCCTCCCATATGTGCCGAGCACTGGTCTGATACTGTGCCATGATGATGTCACGTCCTGTTCATTTGCTCATTAATCAAGTGAGCCATCCAAATTTGTGACAATCCTAACAAACAAGAGAGTAATCAGTGCGACGTGGAGCTTTCTTTGTCTCTGCCATCAAAACAACAGAGCACTACACTGACATGGTTGCCATGGGAACTGAAATAAGTCCAAACCAGTCCAGACCCACATCTGGGGAACAGGTACTGGAGCAGCATACAGCATCACTCTAACTCACAACCATTGCAGCAGCTGCTCTCACATCCCACAGAACATGAGAAATCCCTCTGGCAATGTGCTTAGGTGTAACTCTTCAAACAGAGCAACAAGTAAGCAGGTAATTAACTGGATGTGAGAGTGTTGTTGTCGTCTTCAGGATGGTTAAGGACGCCATTAGGGAGGCGTTTGATAAAGATGCATTTGATATGCAGACAATTGAACTGTTTTAGCATTCCCATTCCATCGTACATTCACATAATCCTCTCTCTCTCTCTGTAGATACATATCCACTCCTCTCAGACGTCTAATTTACTGTGGCATCCAGTGGCTATGCTAATAAACATATCTCTGTTCTTGAGTCTACTCCGATGATACACACTGATGTCATTTTGGTCTCAAGTGTTTACAGATTTATCAAGTAATGATGGGACCAGAATCCCTTCAATTACAGTATGAGGTATTTCCAATCAGGCAATGATTATAACACCCTAATACCAGCTGTGTGGTTTGGAATACTGCTGTTCCATTACCTCCCTGTGCCCCTCCGTGACCCAGTGACGTCACCAGAGGCCTGGTGTGGTGGGCCGTGGTCCCAGTTGGACCGGGGGATCAAAGCACCCCTCTCTTCCCACGAACAAAACAATAGGCTGACGTCAGGCCACAAGAGCACAGCCAACCCCATAAAACTCCCTTCCACAGAGCAGCAGTGGCCAACTAGAACACCTCTAGTTCTGACCCATCAGCATCAACACCTTGTCAGGCCACAGAGTCAACGTACCAGGGTCTTGTTGGGAAGTGAAGACGAAGAAGAGATGGTGTAGCCGGGACTGTGGCCTGGAAAAGGAATTTTAAGGGCGTTTGTCCTCTAATGAAAGGTTTTTAATGCCGTTCTGTGCTCTTTCACTCTGTCCTTTACTTAATCTCTTTAATTAGCCTTGTACTTTTACCCCTCTCTCCCTCTCAATCTCAATCCCAGTTAATTTCTCGCTCCATCACCTCGTCATTCACTCTCCGACACCTATCTGTCTCTCTCCTACCCCCCCTTCGCCCTCTTCACCTCTTTCCCTCTGTGGCCAGCTCTCCATTTCCTTCCATTGTGTTACATGTTTGTAATCTCCACGACTCAGGGGCCTCAAAGCACACCCCACCAGCCACTCAATTACCTCTACAAGATCCTTTCACTACCTTCACCCTCGATGAAACCTCAACCAAAGCCCCCTTAACCTACCACAGCCCCCTTCCCAACCTACAATACACCATCTCAATCACCACAGCTGAGCTTGAGCTCTGGAACTCCCCATCCACCCATCCATTGTATAGACAGGCAAGGGACATCAAAACATAATGTTGTTTTAACAACAGAGCCAACCACAAATCCAAAACAATGAGCTAAAGATATGTTTACCCTGACAGAGAATAGTCTCTCTCCTGTCTGACCCCTCCAAGAGAATGATCTCTCGCCTCTCTGACCCTGACAGAGAATGGCCTCTCTCCTGTCTGACCCTGACAGAGAATGGCCTCTCTCCTGTCTGACCCTGACAGAGAATGGCCTCTCACCAGTCTGACCCTGACAAAGAATGGCCTCTCTCCTGTCTGACCCTGACAGAGAATGGCCTCTCTCCTGTCTGACCCTGACAGAGAATGACCTCTCGCCAGTCTGACCCTGACAGAGAAGTGCCTCTCTCATGTCTGACCCTGACAGAGAATGGCCTCTCGCCTGTCTGACCCTGACAGAGAATGGCCTCTCGCCTGTCTGACCCTGACAGAGAATTGCCTCTCTCCTGTTGGTTTGTTCTGTGCTATTGTGTCTCCAGGCTTTAGCTCACAGTGTTAAGGGGCTGCACTGTGGGACTCCAGGGCTACAGTCAATGGATTCCCTACAGGATGTGCTCTCCCTGAGCTGGAACACTGATCTGAGATGGACACAGCAGCAGCAGCAGCAGCAGCAGAGAGTTGGGGGTCCAGACCATTAATCAGGTCCATGTGTTGCTTTGTTTTGTGTCACTCAGGAATGCATGAACCCCTGCTGCAATGCCACCACCTGCACCCTGAAGGGAAATGCCGTGTGCGCCCACGGACAGTGCTGCGAGGACTGCAGGGTACGACTACTCTTTCTGTTTCTCTTTTTATACCTCTCCCAACTGTCTTTCTCTTTCCCTCCCTCTCCCTTGCACTTTTGCTCTCTGTCTCTTTCTGACTCTTTCCCTCCCAGTCAAAATGATAAAGAGTGGGAATCTAATTATCTCTGCTCCATTGACAAGTATTACACAACCATGTGTTTACAGTAAAAAATTAAGACATTTCGTTTCCAGGGACTTTTAAGCCAATACATGAAGCTGTATTCAAGCACAGGGCCCTCACAGTGTGTGTGTGTGTGTGTGTGTGTGTGTGTGTGTGTGTGTGTGTGTGTGTGTGTGTGTGTGTGTGTGTGTGTGTGTGTGTGTGTGTGTGTGTGTGTGTGTGTGTCTGTGTGTCTGTGTGTCTGTGTGTCTGTGTGTGCGGGCTGGCTGTCGGGGGTGTTTGTGCGTGTATGTGTTCTCTCTGCAGCTGAAGCCTGCTGGCACACCGTGTCGAGAGTCCAGTAACTCCTGTGATTTGCCAGAGTTCTGTACTGGTGCCAATCCCCACTGCCCTGCCAACGTGTACCTGCACGACGGTCACTCCTGCCACAACGTGGATGGATACTGCTACAACGGCATCTGCCAGACTCATGAGCAGCAGTGCATCACGCTATGGGGACCAGGTCAGTAGAGCGCCACAAATGATCAGGACCACTTGATGAAAGTCTTCCATGTTTGGAGATCTAAGATGAGTACATCTGTAACTTTCCTTTACATGTTTATTGAAGTAGCTAAGGAAAAACTAATCCTAGCTCATGAATCACCCTTTCTCTCTCACTCTCTCTCTCTTGCTCTCCCCCCATTTCTATCGCTCTATATTCCTCTCTCTCACTTTCTCCCGCAGGAGCCAAACCTGCCCCAGGGATCTGCTTTGAGAGGGTCAACTCAGCA
The DNA here is from genome assembly GCF_023373465.1 of Oncorhynchus keta. NCBI lineage: Eukaryota > Metazoa > Chordata > Actinopteri > Salmoniformes > Salmonidae > Oncorhynchus > Oncorhynchus keta. The sequence goes on from NC_068456.1 coordinate 18,555,906, forward strand.
GGAGATCCTTACGGGAACTGTGGGAAGGACTCCAAAGGATCGTTTGCCAAATGTGAAGCCCGGTAAGACTGAGCAGCTTTTGTTATGTATGTCATGTCTTCGAAGCAAAAAGAGCTAGCTAGAAAGACAAATGAATAAAGCAACATTGTTTATCTGAATTGGTATTATCAAGAGTGCCATCGACAATCAGCATGGCACATTAAATGGGACAAATAGCATGGGAATCATTAATAGAGAGAAAAACACAATTTGGAGATAATGAAGGCTAATTACAGTTTGAAGTATTCATGAAGCACTTTATGCTATTGTTCTTATATCTCCCATGGGTGAAATCTCTAATCAAGCATTTGTTAATTGATGTAATTGCTTTAATGACTGGAGCACTGAGGGAGTCATTATTAGGGTGAGACGAAGGCTGTCTAGTCTTTCATCTTTGGTTATAATTGCACACGATGTCACACGTCGGAAATTGTCAATGTTAAACTTTATGCCTTGTCATTTATGTTGCATGCGTGTGTTGTTGTTTTTTTACACAGAGACGCAAAGTGTGGCAAAATTCAGTGTCAAGGAGGGGCCAACCGGCCTGTGATTGGCACCAATGCCGTCTCCATAGAAACCAACATCCCTCTTCAGGAAGGAGGGAGGATCCTGTGTCGGGGAACCCACGTCTACCTGGGTGATGACATGCCCGACCCTGGACTGGTTCTGGCTGGCACCAAGTGTGGAGAGGGCATGGTGAGGGTACTCTGTAGTGCACTGCAACTGTTATCAAGCAGAGCTAGAGAGAGATTACCATCACCGCTGGTGGAGATGCTAATGCCCACACTTGTCTTTGGCCCAATTCCAAACCAATCACTTACTTTCATTTCTGGGATCAGTTGAATTGGGCCCCTTACGAAGTACATTAAGTAGAATAGATAGCAGATCTCGGTCGATATGCTTTCCATGAAATAATTAACATCACATGCGGAGTACTATGTTTTCAATATGACTCTTTCTCTATTCCATAGATGTGTCTGAATCGTCAGTGCCAGAATGTCAGTGTGTTTGGAGTGCACCAGTGTTCAGGGAAGTGCAGCGGACGAGGGGTGAGTACTCCGAGTTGGAGGGTATCATCTTATGCTGAGTATCTAGAAGGCAGTGACTTATTCCAGTCTCTTAGCTAAACACCGGTGTCATGTCAACGTTATTAACTTATCACAGCATTTTATTGACCTCAACATAGCATAAAATAGAGCGGTACAGGGCTTTACTGAGCGACCATTTACTCGCAAATGTTGCTGTGCGACCTGGAATTTAAATTTAGGAGAACCAGTGCGTCTAGAAAAATGTATGATTCTATCCTTTAATATTTTTCATTGTGCTCCTAAATTTCTTTGTGTGCGCATATATCTTTCAACCTTGGAGCACACGTCATCGTAGAGCCCTCTAGCTAGTACCCTAAGCCCTTTACTCTGCTACACCGAGCACCAATTTAGTTACTGCTCTTCCCATGAATTACAGCAGCTACTTCCATGCTATACAATCAATCTTCATCGACCCAGAGAGGTTCAATCAAAGATGGCGGATGAATGTAGATAGTTCACTCAGGCCGTTTACCGTTGAAAAAAATATTGTCAGTTGCGGTCTACCTAACTGGGTGTGTCTCCCATAGACACCAATGCAATAGCAGCTGGGTCTGGTCTACTTAGTTTGTTGACTTTCATTGACCCAGTGAAAACAACTGGGGGGGGGACTGCGAGTGGGGTGTCACAGTTCCTCTTCCGCCTCTTGTTAAATCAATATCATTTAATGACATCATCTATTGGCATAGAGAAGGCAGGCTAAGCAGCATTCAAACATACTAGCAAGTAGCTATAGTCTGGAAACATCCAAATGTAGTCAAAATGCTCCTTGGTGTTTGAGTATGTACTAATAATGCAACAATAATTATTTTATGTTTTATTTACTTTGTTGTTTAGTTGATCGAGTGAATGAATGAATGAATGAAAAGTAGAACACTGGGCAAGATTTGCTAAAAATGACTGGCTTTTGAACCACTACGTTGTTGAATCACCTTTATCAGAGGTGAATTTAAAACACAGAATCAAAGCTGGATTAAGAAATTGCCTTCATTTACCTTAACTTTTATTTGGGTGCTTCTTTGAGGTTTCATTTGACCTGTTATTGGATGATGTAAGAACAGGTTGAACCAGGTGATGTCATCTGTTATTGGATGTAAGAACAGGTTGAACCAGGTGATGTCATCTGTTATTGGATGTAAGAACAGGTTGAACCAGGTGATGTCATCTGTTATTGGATGTAAGAACAGGTTGAACCAGGTGATGTCATCTGTTATTGGATGTAAGAACAGGTTGAACCAGGTGATGTCATCTGTTATTGGATGTAAGAACAGGTTGAACCAGGTGATGTCATCTGTTATTGGATGTAAGAACAGGTTGAACCAGGTGATGTCATCTGTTATTGGATGTAAGAACAGGTTTAACCAGGTGATGTCATTTGCCACAGCACTTTTTAACCACACTACTTTTGATTTAGTTTAATAAAATATATCGAGACAAAGATTTAAAAACAAGTGCTGTTTTTTAGACCAATTTGCCTCATGATTTGTCAACTCACACACACTTTCTCTGTGCTTCACATCAGAGTGCTGCTGCAGGCTCTTTGCATGTCTTGACCAATCAGATTAACGGAAATCACAGATCGTGCAGGCCGGGCACCCCGCTCTCCACTTACCTCCAGTATTTATTAAGCAAGCGTGATAACACATTACTCCCAACAGACACAAGCAAAAACTCTTCCATAAATGTAGCAGCCTATACATCTAAACATTAGAGATCTGACATGCTGTATTGCATTGAAATTTGACTATTTTTCAGTTTGAAGCAAGCTCAGCCCAGTGAGTTTTATTGTCCAATCATGTTGCTTTCTCTGTGTCTGTGTATAGGAAACCCCCTAATCCTTCTTTATTCAAATATAATTCATATGAACAAGTACAAGGTTGCTGCAGTTTGACAGGTTTTTCATCCTCCCCAATTTTTTAAAACCATGTGAACTGATTAGAAATACTCTGGTCCCATCACAGTTCATATTTTTTTTTTTTACAACAGATGAATCCCATCATACCGTATAAAGTCTGGAGTTTTAACTGGTTAGGTTACCAGATCTGGAAAAAGTACGGGCCCCAGAAAAGAAAAACAAATTGCCACACCACTCTGTACTAACTACACATTAGTGTCTTTATTTCTCTAAATGTAACATTATATTGACTATAGTCAGACCCACATGATGTCCTCAAATATAACCGACCCTAAACTGTAGATCCAGAGCCAGTATGCATCTCCATATGTGGCTCTGTGTAGATTTAAGTCTATTTAACATGATGTGTGTATGTGCGTGAGTGTGTTTACAAGTGTACTGTACAGTACTATGTGGTAAAATCCTATCACATCCATAGATCTCCCCTCATGGGTTCTTAAGTGTCCTTAAGTGTCCAATCTTGACCTACACCACCCCTAGCCCCAAACGCTCCAGACACATAAGGGAGTGCCAGTCACTACGAGGGAGGCAGGGAAAGGTCTTCCCAGTTCGGGGCCAGATCTGATCTGGAATTATCCCAACCACAGGCCTCCCTGCAGCTGACAGCTGGACTCCAATATCCCGCTAGGGAATCCTGTTGGATCCCTTTCCCGCTCAGAAAACTTTTTGGGATGGGCTGTCCTCTGCACATGTTTTCTCAATCATGTTTGATACTGCACAGTCTATGGCGCCTGCCACATCAAAACCGATGTGTCTGATGGAACGAGTGTGTGGTTTATTTGTAGAGGTAATCCAAACATTGTGGGCTGGGATCCTATTTTCATCTCTCCCTTCTCTGAAGAAATGCAGGCTCAAGTACGATGCATACTGGTAGCTTATAAAGTAAGTAAAATAAGTCATGCATACTTGCCATATCCCATGAATCCTTGCACTGTAGTCTCTTTCACTGACCTGTGTTTGATGATCACAAGAGCCTAGAGTTCTGGCACACAACTCCCTGTGCTCTGACCGGTGTCTATTGGTAAAACACAAGCTATGGACAGTATTGTATTGTACAGGTAAAGATGTGTTAATACTAACCAGCATGCATTGTGATTCTAGGTGTGTAACAACTTGGAGAACTGCCATTGTGAGGCACACTGGGCCCCTCCTTTCTGTGAGAGGGCGGGGTTTGGGGGCAGCCTAGACAGTGGACCAATGAGATTGGCAGGTACAGTATGCTCTTTCCTCTTTTTACTTCACTAACTTCACCCTCTTTCTCACTAGCCAGTGCAGACACTAAGACAGTTAGTTTGGGATAATTTAACACCTTTAGCTGTTATTTCATAACCTGCTTACAGCAAGTTAATTTATTTTGACAGATCTACCTCAGTCACCTACAAATGTAGGATCTTAATTTGACCACTCTTTTGTTGCTGAGAATTTTCCTGCACCACAGGAAATGCAGATGAGCTTTGTGATTTACATAAATTCACTGAAAACCTGCACTAACAAACAGATATATTAATAGCATTGCACTTTTCATGTAGCCTACTTTTGACCAGCCAAACCAGAAATCAAGCAACTTTATGGACTAAACAATCAAATCCTATTGCTGCAGTATTATGTTGTGACAATATAGGTCAAATTAACATTCTACATCTGTATTCATCCTAGCTACATAAAACTCATTACAACTACAGATGCAGGAACTTAATTTGAGCCAGTTTGCTACAGCAGTAAAATAAGCAGGAAAATAAATTACTAGCATTAGAAGCATTTTTAAATTTGCATTGCCTGCTATGCAGGAAAATTCTCAGCAACAAGAGTGAACAAGTTAACTTTCCCTGCCTGGTAACCCTTTTCCATGCCTGGTCATTCAAGAGCAAAAGGAAATAATTCTGGAAATACTGTAAAATGTACTAAACCACTGCTGTGGCTTCTATTAACACTCTCTGTGTGTGTCCTGTTTGTGCCGTGCCGTAGATGTGCGTGTGTGTGTATTAATGTGCGTGTTGTCGTATGTGACATCAGCCGACAGCAGGGTGGTTGCTGTGGCAATCCTGGCCACCCTCCTCAGCCTTATGGGTGCTGGGTTCCTGGTATTCCTTAAGAGGAAGACTCTGGTCCGTCTGCTCTTCACAAACAAGAAAACCACAATGGAGAAACTGAGGTACAGTAGGACACCTCCTCCCACACCTGTGTTTACTCTTATGCTATCTTGACATACAGAACATCTCTAGAAAAGTAGACTTTCTTGGAGATGATGTTCTTGTAGAAATTACATCATGGTCCCATGGTCTCTCTCTCTGGTGATTTGATGTGTTCACAACAACGGTATCCTTGTGACTCCACTAACCATGTGAGAGAAAAACACATACCAGTAGTCCTTCACATAGTCCTCACAATGAAGAAGGCCTGTTACTGTGTGTCTCAAAGCTACAGCTCCTCTAGAATAGTAGGAGAGCTGTATAATAGTAGTTGTCAGTTAGTAGAAGACTTGTATAGTAGTTGAAATGTTAGCTTTCTGTCCTTATAGATCAGTTGGGTCGACCAGACCAGCCAGCCCCAACCAGACTCAGTCCATGTACAGTCCACGGCGCAAGCCCCCAGCCAAGCCTCCAGGTACCAGCATATACAAGGTGGGTCTCTTTCTGCTGGAGGTAATGAGCAACTGATTTTCCCCAATAGTCACTTTATTAGAACAGACTGTTACACATGACTGAATATCAATCAAATGTATTTATAAAGCATCAGCTGATGTCAAAAAGTGCTGTACAGAAACCCAGCCTAAAAACCCAAACAACAATCAATGCATATGTAGAAGCACAGTGGCTAAGAAAAACTCCCTAGAAAGGCAGGAACCTAGGAAGAAACCAGGCTCTGATGGGTGGCCAGTCCTCTTCTGGCTGTGCCGGGTTGACATTATAACAGTACATGGCAAATATGTTCAAATGTTCATAGATGACCAGCAGGGTCAAATAATAGAGTCTAAAACAGCAGGTCCGGGACAAGGTAGTACATCCGGTGAACAGGTCAGGGTTCCATAGCTGCAGGCAGAACAGTTGAAACTGGAGCAGCAGCACGACCAGGTGGACTGGGGAAAGCAAGGAGTCATCAGGCCAGGTAGTCCTGAGACATGGTCCTAGGGCTCAGGTCCTCCGAGAGGAGAAAAGAGAAATTCACACAGGACATTGGATGAGACAGGAGAAATCCTCCAGATATAACAGACTGACCCTTGCCCCCAACACATAAACTATTGCAGCATAAATACTGGAGGCTTAGACAGGAGGGGTCGGGAGACACTGTGGCCCCGTCCGACGATACCCCCAGACAAGGCCAACCAGGCAGGATATAACTCACTTTGCCAAAGCACAGCCCCCACACCACTCGAGGGATATCTTCAAACCACCAACTTACTACCCTGAGACAAGACCGAGTATAGCCCACGAAGATCTCCACCACGGCACGAACCCAAGGGGGCACCAACCCAGACAGGAAGATCACGTCAGTGACTCAACCCACTCAGTGACGCACCCATCCTAGGGACAGCATGGAAGAGCACCACTAAGCCAGTGACTCAGCCACCGTAATAGGGTTAGAGGCAGAGAATCCCAGTGGAGAGATGGAAACCGGCCAGACAGAGACAGCAAGGGCGGTTCGTCACTCCAGTGCCTTTCTGTTTACCTTCACACCTCTGGGCCAGACTACACTCAATCATAGGACCTACTGAAGAGATTAGTCTTCAAAAAAGACTTAAAGGTCGAGACCGATTCTGCATCTCTCACATGGATAGGCAGACCATTCCATAAAAATGTTGCTCTATAGGAGAAAGCCCTGCCTCCAGCTGTTTACTTAGAAATTCTAGGGACAATAAGGAGGTCTGCTTCTTGTGACCGTAGTGTACGTGTAGGTATGTACGGCAAGACCAAATCGGAAAGATGGGTAGGAGCAAGCCCATGTAATGCTTTGTAGGTTAGCAGTAAAACCTTGAAATGAGCCCTAGCCTTAACAGGAAGCCAGTTGGAGTGATATGATCACATTTTTTGGTTCTAGTCAAGATTCTATCAGCCGTGTTTAGCACTAACTGAAGTTTATTTAGTGCTTTTTCCGGGTAGTCGCAAAGTAGAGCATTGCAGTAGTCATGGATACATTTTTCTGCATCATTTTTGGACAGAAAGTTTCTGATTTCTGCAATGTTACGTAGATGGAAAAAAGCTGTCCTTGGAACAGTCTTGATATGTTCGTCAAAAGAGAGATCAGGGTCCAGAGTAATGCAAAGTCCTTCACAGTTTTATTTAAGACAACTGTACAACCATCAAGATTAAATGTCAGATCCAACAGAAGATCTCTGTTTCTTGAGACCTAGAACTAGCATCTCTGTTTTGTCCGAGTTTAAAAGTAAAACATTTGCCGCCATCCACTTCCTTATGTCTGAAACACAGGCTTCTAGGGATGGCAATTTTGGGGCTTCACCATGTTTCATCGTACAGCTTTGTATCGTCCGCATAACAGTGAAAGTTAACATTTTGTTTCCAAATGACATCACCAAGAGGTAAAATAAAAAGTGAAAACAATAGTGGTCCTTAAATAGAACCTAAAATAGAACACCGAAATGTACAGTTGATTTGTCAGAGGACAAACCATCCACAGAACCAAACTGATATCTTTCTGACAGATAAGATCTAAATCAGGCCAGAACTTGTCCGTGTAGACCAATTTGGGTTTCCAATCTCTCCAAAAGAATGTGGTGATCGATGGTATCAAAAGCAGCACTAAAGTCTAGGAGCACGAGGACAGATACAAAGCCTTGGTCTGACACCATTAAAAGGTAATTTACCACCTTCACAAGTGCAGTCTCAGTGCTACGATGGGGTCTAAAACCAAACGGAAGCATTTTGTATACATTGTTTGTCTTCAGGAAGGCAGTGAGTTGCTGTGCAACAGCTTTTTCCCCAAAATTTGAGAGGAATGGGAGATTCGGTACACGCCAATAGTTGTTTTCATATTTTCTGGGTCAAGGTTTGGCTTTTTCAAGAGAGGCTTTATTACTGCCACTTTTAGTGAGTTTGGTACACATCCGGTGGATAGGGAGGTGTTTATTATGTTCAACATAAGAGAGCCAAGCACAGGAAGAAGCTCTTTCAGTAGTTTAGTTGGAATATGGCTTGCAGCTTGAAGTTTTAGAGGCCTGACTATTTTCATCAATGTGTCAAGTGACATAGTATTAAAAAAACTTGAGTGTCTCTCTGATCCTAGGTCCTGGCAGTGTTGTGCAGACTCAGGACAACTGAGCTTTGGAGAAATACACAGATTTAAAGAGGAGTCCGTGATTTGCTTTCTAATGACCATGATCTTTTCGCCAATGAAGTTCATGAATTTATCACTGCTGAAGTGAAAGCCATCCTCCCTTGGGGAATGCTGCATTTTAGTTAGCTTTGCAACAGAATCAAAAATAAATTTTGGATTGTTCTTATTTTCCTCAATTAATTTGGAAAAATAGTATGATCGAGCAACAGTGGGGGCTCTTCGATACTGCACGGTACTGTCTTTCCAAGCTTTTCGGAAGACTTCCAGTTTGGTGTAGCGCCATTTCCGTTCCAATTTTTTGGAAGCTTGCTTTCAGGGCTCGGATATTTTCTGTATACCAGGGAGCTAGTTTCATACGACAAATGTTTTTTGTTTTTAGGGGTGCAACTGCATCTAGGTTATTACGCAAGGTTAAATTGAGTTCCTCTTAACTTCCTTTTGTACTCTGACGTCCTTGGGTAGATGGAGGGAGTCGAAGGGTATCAAGGTATCTTTGGGTTGTCTGAGAATTTATAGCACGGCTTTTGATGATCCTTGGTTGGGGTCTGAGCAGATTATTTGTTGTGATTGCAAATGTAATAAAATGGTGGTCCGATAGTCCAGGATTATGAGGAAAAACATTAAGATCGACAATATTTATTCCATGGGATCAAACTAGGTCCATAGTATGACTGTGGCAGTGAGTAGGTCCGGAGACATGTTGGACAAAACCCACTGAGTCGATGATGGCTCCCGAAAGCCTTTTGGAGTGGGTCTGTGGACTTCTCCATGTGAATATTAAAGTCACCAAACATGTAAATATTTTCTGCCATGACTACAAGGTCCGATAGGAATTCAGGGAACTCAGTGAGGAACACTGTATACAGCCCAGGAGGCCTGTAGAAAGTAGCTATGAAAAGTGATTGAGTAGGCTGCATCGATTTCATTGTATTAAAGTCAAAAGACTGAAATGCAGTCATTTTATACTTACACTACCGTTCAAAATGTTGGGGTCACTTAGAAATGTCCTTGGTTTTGAAAGAAAAGCACGTTTTTTGTCCATTCAAATAACATCAAATTGATCAGAAATACAGTGTAGACATTCATTTTTTAAATGACTATTGTAGCTGGAAACAGCTGATTTTGAATGGAATATCTACATAGGCGTACAGAGGCCCATGATCAGCAACCATCACTCTTGTGTTCCAATGGCAGGTTGTGTTATCAAATCCAAGTTTATCATATTAAAAGGCTAATTGAGCATTAGAAAAACCTTTTGCAATTATATTAGCACAGCTGAAAACTGTTGTTCTCATTAAAAAAAGCAATAAAACTGTCATTCTTTAGACTAGTTGATTATCTGAAGCATCACCATTTATGAGTTCGATTACAGGCACAAAATGGCCAGAAACAAATAACTTTCTTCTGAAACTCGTCAGTCTATTCATGTTCTGAGAAATGAATGCTATTCCATGTGAGAAATTTCCAAGAAACTGAAGACGCTGTGTACTATTACAATGCTGTGTACTACTCCCTTTCACAGAACATCGCAAACGGGCTCTAACTAAAATAGAAATTGGATTGGGAGGCCCCGGTGCACAACTGAGCAAGAGGACAAGTACATTTGCGGGTCTAGTTTGAGAAACAGACGCCACAAGTCCTCAACTGGCAACTTCATTAAATAGTACCCGCAATACACCAGTCTCAACGTCAACAGTTTAGAGGTGACTCCGGGATGCTGGCCTTCTAGGCAGCGTTGCAAAGGAAAAGCCATATCTCAGACTGGCCAATAAAAATAAAAGATTAAGATGGGCAAAAGAACACAGACACTGGACAGAGGAACCATGCCTAGAAGGCCAGCATCCCGGAGTCGCCTCTTCACTGTTGACGTTGAGACGGGTGTTTTGCGGGTACTATTTAATACAGCTGCCAGTTGAGGACGTGTGAGGCTTCTGTATTCTAGTCATGGCTCATCCTGTATAACTACTGCTGTACCCACCTTTTCTATTCAAATTTCACATTCCTTCAGAAAGTATTCACACCCCTTGACTTTTCAAAATGTTGTTGTGTTACAGCCTGAATTTGAAACAGATTAAATTTAGATTTTGTGTCACTGTCCTACACACAATACCCTATGATGTCCAAGCTGAATCATGTTTTTATTTTACAAATTAATTAGAAGTGTAAAGTTTATATGTCTTGAGCCAGTAATGATTAAACCCCCCTATGTCAAGCCTAAATAAGTTCAGGAGTAAAAATATGCTTAACAAGTCACATAATAAGTTGCATGGACTCACTCTGTGTGCAATAATAGTGTTTAACATGATGTTTAAATAACTACCTCATCTCTGTACCCCACACATAAAATGATCTGTAAGGTCCCTCAGTCGAGCAGTGAATTTCAAACACAGATCCATCCACAAAGACCAGGGAGGTTTTCCAATGCCTCACAAAGAAGGGCATCTATTGGTAGATGGGTACAAATAAAAAGAAGCAGACACTGAATATCCCTTTGAGAATGTTGAAGTTATTAATTACACTTTGCATGGTATGTCAGTACGCCCAGTCACTACATAGATACAGGCGTCCTTCCTAACTCAGTTGCCGTAGAGGAAGGAAACCGCTCAGGAATTTCACCATGAGGCCAATGGTGACTTTAAAACAGAATTGAATGCCTGTGATAGTAGAAAACTGAGGATGGATCAACAACATTGTAGTTACTCCACAATACCAACCTAATTGACAGAGTGAAAAGAAGGAAGCTTGTACAGAATACAAATATTACAAAACATGCATCCTGTTTGCAACAGGTAACTAAAATAATACTGCAAAAAATGTGGCAGTGCGATTAACTTTTTGACCTGAATACAAAGTCATAGTATGTTTAGAGCAAGTCCAATAAAACAAATTACTGAGTACCACTCTCCATATTTTCAAGCATAGCAGTGGCTGCATCATGTTATGGTATGCTTGTACTCGTTAAGGACTTGGTAGTATTTAAAAAAGAAACAGGATGGAGCTACACTCAGGCAAAATCCTAGAGAAAACCCTGCTTCACTCTGCTTTCTACCAGACACTGGGAGATGAATTCACCTTTCATCAGGACAATAACGTAAAACACAAGGCCAAATCTACACTGGAGTTGCTTACCAAGAAGACAGTGAATGTTCTTTAGTGGCCCAGTTACAGTTTTGACTTAAATCTACTTTAAAATCAATGGCAAGACCTGAAAATGGTTATCTAGCAATGATCATCAACCAATTTGACAGAGCTTGAAGAATTTTGAAAATAATAATGTGCAAATGTTACACAATCCAGGTGTGGAAAGCTCTTAAAAACTTTCAATCGCAGCCAAAGGTACAAAGTATTGACTCAGGGGTGTGAATACTTTTCAATAAGATATTTCTTTATTTCATTATCAATACATTAGCAAACATGTTTATGTCATCACTGGGTATTGTGTGTGCATGTAGAAAAAAAATAGTAATGTCATACATTTTGAATTCAGGCTGTAACATAACAACATGTGGAATAAGTCTAGGGGTATGAATACTTTCTGAAAAAACTGCATTCGTTACACCTGCTACAGAACACGAGAGCGGAGTTGAGCAGTTGGAAATCCTTCCATGTCTTTCCTACCGCTCTGCTAAATTCACTCCGCACTCACAGACAGAATTCGATTCATTCATTAAAATCAGAATTTAACAAACAGCCATCTATTTTTGTGACTACCTGGGCCTAGCAATAATTTTTAAAGTATTGAAACCAAACCATATCGATTTGAATGAAAAGTGATCTTTTTTTGCTGAGTTTAGGTCAGGAGCCAGATAGGGAGCCTAAGAAGGAACGGAAATGAATTATTTAGGCTATATTATTTGAATTATTTCAGGGCATATAGGCTGTGACTTACTTTGAATTAAATACAAATTAAACTAAAAATGATTTATTAGTGCTTTTTAGAAACATGAGTTTGGCCAGTCTGTGACTTCAGGCTCATGCGATGGTACCTTTCTTTTAGCATGTGCACGTAGTAACTACACTATCATGCTTTTGGGATAAATGTATTTTCAGATTCCACAATGATTCTTTAGTTGTGGACACGACATCACCACACTCCCTCTCTTACTCTTGGTCCTCATCTTTGTAAGTCACCTTGATTAAGCACCTGTGTGATTTATCAGTTTCCTTATGAAAATATTTAGCAAACTCCATGACAGTAGCTTAAGCAAGGAGCTATAGCAGCACACAGGTAGACTACAGATGCATGCTGGGGCGGGCATACCCTGAGCTCTTGAAGTGAGCGCTACTGGAGCAAAATTGGAGCGGGCGAGAAGGCCGCCGCTCCAGCCTTTGGGAATCTCGCAGTAATGATTTAAGCCCCCGGGGTGGCAGGGTAGCCTAGTGGTTAGAGCGTTGGACTAGTAACCGGAAGGTTGCAAGTTCAAACCCCCGAGCTGACAAGGTACAAATCTGTCTTTCTGCCCCTCAACAGGCAGTTAACCCACTGTTGCTAAGCCATCATTGAAAATAAGAATTTGTTCTTAACTGACTTGCCTAGTTAAATAAAGGTAAATAAATAAACATACTCTGACCCGCTATAACATCTGCTAAACTGTGTACGTGACTAATAAGGGAGCTGGAGTCCGCACTCAGGTTTTTTCCCCCAACCTTCCCTTATGATCAATTGATTAGCATGGTTCACTCACAGGCCTACACAATGGATGATGTAACAAGTATACTTTGCATTGTATAAAAGATTGGGATATAGGGAGAACTAAAACGTGTGTTAGCAAAGAAGTATTACAAACGAATTGCTGACAAACTGACACATCTTTGGATTTCTAATGTAATGATACTGTATCAGAACCGCAGCACCACAACAGGGAATCAACTTGGACTGAGACCTGCCATGCTTATCTGAACCTATTAATTCCAGACTTATTGTCAAAACAAGTTGACGGCTAAGCGGATAATTGATTTAGTCTCAGCGGCTCTCCCTTGAAGAAATATTCATGAGGCCCATATTGCTGGCAGAAGGCTGGAGGAACTTTAATTGAGATGCTGCGGTCCATTTCAATGAAATGGTAATCATGATGCAGTATCATTATAGGGTTCTGCCTGAAATGAAAAGTGTTTGTGTACAGGGACACAGGAGAACAGGGTTGATTGATTCGAGCGTAGGAGGCAAATTGGGGTGGACTTGTGTTTGAATTGATAAGCATTGAGGGATGTGCGTGCATGTGTGCGTGCATTCAAACAGCCAGTCGATTCCCATGGAGAACAGCTGGAGTGTATCATTGCGGTCTGAGTTCAGGATAAAGGTTAGCTGGCTTAGGCAGGAAGGAAGATGCTTAACCCAGTTCCATCTCCAATACCAGTATCTTATCTTGTAGTGAACATGTCTGGCTCCTCAGCAGTATTCAGTCCATCTGTCTACTGTATCTGAACAGTCAAATAGTTTGCTTCACCTGTGTCTAACTGACAGTTTGCTGTAGTCCCACTCCAGCTGTTTGTTCTGGCAGTCACGGTTGCCTCTGTCCAGATGTCCAGCAGACTCTCTGCAAGTTACCTGGCATAGCTGCAGTCCAGGCCAGTTCAGTCAGTCCAGCTATCTCAGGTGCAATTAGGCTTATTCTGGAGGGCTAACAGCTGTTCTGGACAGGCAATTTGGTGCTGTCGTTGACCATTTCAATGTGTTAAATTCATGAACTATGTTTTCTGTTATTGACTGCCTATGACACCTGTTAATTCATAGTAATATCATCTCCATGACAGAGAACTTAGGTATAGTTTTACCCATAGAAATAATAATGAATAGTCAATGATGGCATAATGGGTGGACTGGCAGCCATTTGGAGTGTACCCATGCCTGGAAGTAAAAACAGGAAGTTTATCCTTCAATCTGTGCTGTGATTTGTTGAGTCAACTCACATTCCCCAAAAATAAATTCCATAGCATGAGCCACATCAGTTAGAATTAGAGGTTGACCGATTAATTAGGGACGATTTCAAGTTTTCATAACAATCGGAAATCGGTAATTTTGGACGCCGATTTAATTTTATATATATATTATCTTTTTTACACCTTTATTTAATCTTTATTTAACTAGGCAAGTCAGTTAAGAACACATTCTTATTTTCAATGACGGCCTAGGAACGGTGGGATAACTGCCTTGTTCAGGGGCAGAACAACAGATTTTTACCTTGTCAGCTCAGGGATTCAATCTTGCAACCTTATGGTTAACTAGTCCAACGCGCTAACCACCTGCCTCACGAGGAACCCGCCTGTTACGCGAATGCAGTAAGAAGCCAAGGTAAGTTGCTAGCTAGCATTTAACTTAATCAATCATAATCACTAGTTATAACTACACATGGTTGATATTACTAGTTTATCTCGCGTGTCCTGCGTTGCATATAATCGATGCAGTGCGCATTCGCGATAAAGGACTGTCGTTGCTCCAACATGTACCTAACCATAAACACCAATGCCTTTCTTAAAATCAATACACAAAAGTATATATTTTTAAACCTCTATATTTAGCTAAAATAAATCTAGGTTTGTAGGCAATATTAAACAGGTGAAATTGTGTCACTTCTCTTGCTTTCATTGCACGCAGAGTCGGGGTATATGCACCAGTTTGGTCCGCCTGGCTCATTGCAAACTAATTTGCCAGAATTGTACGTAATTATGACATAACATTGAAGGTTGTGCAAAGTAACAGGAATATTTAGACTTATGGATGCCACCCTTTAGATAAAATATGGAATGGTTCCGCATTTTACTGAAGGAATAAATGTCTTGTTTTCGAGATGATAGTTTCCGGATTCGACCATATTAATGACCTAAGGCTTGTATTTCTGTGTGTTATTATGTTATAATTAAGTCTATGATTTGATAGAGCAGTCTGACTGAGCGATGGTAGGCACCAGCAGGCTCATAAGCATTCATTCAAACAGCACTTTCGTGAGTTTTGCCAGCAGCTCTGTTGTTTATGACTTCAAGCCTATCAACTCCCGAGACGAGGCTGGTGTAACGATGTGATGTGAAATGGCTAGCTAGTTAGCGGGGTGCGCGCTAATAGTGTTTCAAACGTCACTCGCTCGGAGACTTGGAGTAGTTGTTCCCCTTGCTCTGCATGGGTAACGCTGCTTCGAGGGTGGCTGTTGTCGTTGTGTTCCTGGTTCGAGCCCAGGTATGAGCGAGGAGAGGTACGGAAGCTATACTGTTACACTGGCAATACTTAAGTGCCTATAAGAACATCCAATAGTCAAAGGTATATGAAATACAAATGGTATAGAGAGAGATAGTCCTATAATTCCTATAATAACTACAACCTAAAACTTCTTACCTGGGAATATTGAAGACTCATGTTAAAAGGAACCATAAGCTTTCATATGTTCTCATGTTCTGAGCAAGGAACTTAAGCATTAGCTTTCTTACATGGCACATATTGCACTTTTACTTTCTTCTCCAATACTTTGTTTTTGCATTATTTAAACCAAATTGAACATGTTTCATTATTTATTTCAGGCTAAATTGATTGTATTGATGTATTATATTAAGTTAAAATAAGTGTTCATTCAGTATTTTTGTAATTGTCATTATTACAAATACATTTTAATAATTGTCCGATTAAATCGGTATCTGCTTTTTTGTCCTCCAATAATCGGTATCGGCGTTGAAAAATCACAATCGGTCGACCTCTAGTTAGATTCATTTGAATGAACATTCTCATGACGTTGGCTTGGGGGGAGGTTTATTTTTTTATTTTATTTTTTCTTTATTTAACCAGGCAAGTCAGTTAAGAACAAATTCTTATTTTCAATGACGGCCTGGGAACAGTGGGTTAACTGCCTGTTCAGGGGCAGAACGACAGATTTGTACCTTGTCAGCTCAGGGGTTTGAACTCGCAACCTTCCGGTTATTAGTCCAACGCTCTAACCACTAGGCTACGCTGCCGCCAGTCATAAATAACTCTTTCCCCCTTTTTCATCTCTCTACCCAACTGATGTTACATTTGCAAACCTCTTGGTTAACATAGAGATTCTGGGAACATCAGAAGGTGGGGGGAAATTAACTATATTCTGGTAATCTGACCAATTGAACATATGCGGTGGTACTTAATGAATATGATGTCAGTTCGGTTGTCATCTGAGACATTCTCATCAATGATAAGATGACATAAACTCTACAGTGGAAAGTCTACACACCAGTTATCGGATTCACGTGGAATTGTTGTGTCATGCCTTGGTCATTGTATTTTGTGTTTTCGTTATATATTTGGTCAGGCCAGGGTGTGACATGGGTTTATGTTATTGTATTTTCGTATTGGGGTTTGTAGTATTTGGGATCGTGGCTGAGTAGGGGTGTTGTATAGGCTTGGCTGCCTGAGGCGGTTCTCAATCAGAGTCAGGTGATTCTCGTTGTCTCTGATTGGGAACCGTATTTAGGTAGCCTGGATTTCACTGTGTATTTCGTGGGTGATTGTTCCTATCTCTGTGTAGTGTTCACCAGATAGGCTGTAATAGGTTTCACGTTCCGTTTGTTGTTTTGTATTTTGTATAGTTATTTTCATGTATCGCGATTTCATTCATTAAAGAACATGAGTAACAACCACGCTGCATTTCGGTCCGACTCTCTTTCTACAAACGAAGAACAACGTTACATGTTGTTAAATTTAAATGTTTGAATATGAAATTATTCGTCATGGGATGAAATGTGATTTTAGCTTCTAAAATGTGAGATTTGGGTTTTCATAAGGTTAGGGCTCTGCTCAAATCAGTGGTCCGCCCCTGTGAAGGGACATGGGCTATAAAACTTTTCAAACATGCCCTCCTCTCCCTTCCTATATAAAGCCTTGACGACAATATAACCTCCTGTTCCGAGGATGTGAGGACGACGGTCCGATGTCAGAATGGTTCAGATAATAACTACAGAACGAAGCCAACATCAGCGTGAGCTCTGGTTGCGAATGGTATCAACTTTTGACCTCTTAATCACTATAGAAGTGATACCTCCTAGCCTTTGAGTTAGTAACAGCAGCTGCAAACGCAGGTTAGGAAGGAACAGACAGAGTATCCCGTCTACCACACAACGGCGTTACTACAACGTATTCAATTTACCGGCAGAGACATTCTTCAAAGGACTCAGTTGGGCAACACGGCCTTCCATCTACCACCAACCTACCGAAGCGCAGCTCAGAGTAAATATTTATTGCATTTTCCTTTTCCAAATGGGTGGTAATATAGAATGCATAAGATACTGTATTTACAATAGCACAGCTTCTCCCTGTGTCCCTCAGTCTTCCCACTCTTTCACTCAAACCCAGCCCCCTTTCTTTTGTGTAACCAGCTGTCATAACTGTTCCGCCCGCTTGGGACATTTTCCTTTATGACGTAATTTGTAATCAAATTATGATTAATTATGTGTATGTGTAATTCTGTGTGATTAGTTAGGTATTTAGCAAATAAATAATTAAACCCAATTTTGTATTGCTGATTCAACTTGTTAGCCAGGGTTCGTGCAGATAACCAAGAATTTACAACTTTCAGATGAGACTGAATTAAGGTGAGGATTAATATTGACGGCTATTGATGTAAGATATTACTAGGTCTTTAAGAGTTTATTCGGAATATAACAGCTCTATAAATATTATTTTGTGGTGCCCCGACTCTCTAGTTAATTACATTTACATGATTAGCTCAATCAGGTAATATTAATTACGGAGAAATTATTTTATAGAATAGCATATCATATCCCTTAATCCAGCATAGCCAAAGACACGACAACATTCTACAGTACCATGGCAATCCAGCATTAGTTGATAGAATGTTCAAAATGACCATAGAAGTACCAGGCAGCCATTGTGAGTGTACCCATGAGTTTACCAGTCAATTGCCAGGGTTAGAGCTTCCAAGCTTGTTCAATTCATTCTTATTTCTGAATGCGGTAAGAAAAGGAGGAGCAGACTGCGGAGAACATAATAGCTGAAGCCCAAACTAACAGCTCTCTCTTCTCTACCTCCATATCCCCAGCCATCACACCTGAGTTCGGAGCCTCTTCTCCCTCCACACAGTTTCCACTCCCACAGCTTGCGGCGGCTGCCCCACTACCAGCCCCTCCACATCAGCCACCCCATGCCTGTCTCCCTGAGTGTGGGTCAGCAGCCCCTGCCACCGGTCCCGCCCCACCACAAGGCTCTGCCGGCCCACACCGCTCTCTCCCCACCACGGGCACCGCCCTTCCACAGCCTGCCCCGACAGCAGCCCTACAGAATGGACCAGGTTAGTACTAACTGTTCAGCTATACACCATGAATACAAATACAGATGGATTTTCCTTATTGGGGATTTCTTTGGAAATTGATCGAGCTCGGATCGACATAGTAAAATTTCCACAATACATCAAATTCTAAGAACATATTCCAAACATATTCCTCACTCACTTATTCATAACACCTGCCTTGGGTCCCAATACCCATACTACTACACAATGCATAAGTTATGGACATTGCATACTAAATAGTGTGTTGCTGTAACCATTGGAACAGCCTTACAGTTCTCCATGTTCTCCACACATCATGGTTTGTGCTGAGCCAGTGGGGCTGTGTATAGAGGATGTAAGTCCATCTGTCTGCTCAGGGCTCACGCAGGCAGCTGATCTGTATGCTTGGAGCACAATGTCAGTTGTCCGCAGGTTTATGAGGCACAGTGTACACTAGCAGATGCACGTAAAAACAGACATTAACTTTAAGATGTTACTTTTCTCTCTGGTATATAAACCACATAACTGCTCCCAGAAGTAAGGAAAGACCATGCAAGAGATGGAGAGAGACAGATATAAATGTAATGCATCCTTCTCCTGAGGTACTCTCTGTTGAGGTGGGGCAACTGATGGATCACATATGTGGGAATGGAGTGTGTGTGTGTGTGTATTTTGGTTTCCATAGCAACCTAACTCAGTTCAGTTCCCCATTGAGAAAAAACAAACAAATATGGTTTCTGTACATCCAAGGCGCTCAGATTCTTTTGTACTTTTTATTTTATAAACAAAACATGAAATAATGATGAAATTCAAACTCATGAGCTGTATACACTGTGTACAAAACATTAGGAACACCTTCCAAATATTGAGTTGTACCCCCATCCCCCTTTTTCTCTCAGAACAGCCTCATTTTGTCTGGGAATGGACTCTACAGGGTGTTGAAAGTGATGCTGGCCCATATTGGCTCCAATGCTTCCCACAGTTGTGTCAAGTTGACTGGATGTCCTTTGGGTGGTGGACCATTCTTGATACACACAGGAATCTGTTGAGCATGAAAAACCCAGCACCGTTGCAGTTCTTGACACACTCAAACCAGTGTGCCTGGCATCTACCATACCCCGTTCAAAGGCACTTAAATCTTTTGTCTTGCCCATTCACCCTCTGAGTGGCACACATAGACAATCCTGTCTCAATTGTCTCAAGTCTTAAAAATCCTTCTTTAACCTGTCTCCTCACCTTCATTTACACTAATAGAAGTGGCATCAATAAGGGATCATAGCTTTCAACTGGATTCACCTGGTCAGTCTATGTCATGGAAAGAACATAATGTTTTGTACACTCAACCCAAATGTCCGCTATGATGTCTGACTACCCAAGGGTCGTCCTCATGGTTTAAATAAGGTTTCACAGTTCAGGCAAAAAAATATACATCTTGACTTAGGTCTGCTGAGGGGCACAGTTGGTGTTGAATGTGTGTGTCCATATCATGTCATATGGTGTCCATGGTGACCTCTTTTCTACACGACTCCTGTAGTGGAGTATCTGATCCAGAACTACCCCTGCTGTGTAGGATTCATTCTCCATATATCCACCACAGAGATGCAGACACACAACACTCAATGTATAAGATGCATTTAACAACAGATCTAGGATCCGATTACCCTACCCCTTAACTATCGGAGAGAATAAAACGCATCTGATGCAGGGTCAGTAGAGGCAACTTCTACTTACTGGGAGCAACTCCAGTCTGGAAAAAGTCTTAAATCTGATTAGGTCTTTATTTCAACCTCTGTAGGTCCTCTCTGGTTTTATCTGCATCAGAAGATGATTCAGCTGCCATCTACAAGAGGTGATCTTATTCTCTGAGTTTAGAGATTCAAAAGGCAAATTGAAGCAAACAGACCACTGTTTCACAATAAGTGGTTTCTGCTGTTTGTCCTATTACAAGAGTCTTTAGATGTGTTTTAAGGTACAATACATTAACACTAGTACTGTAGACTCAGTCTAATGTGTTTTTGTGAGGGCCGTCATATCCGGTCTAAGAGCTGGGGATGGTCATTCATAAACAATTAATTCAATAACCCCTGGCTGCATTCAAAAGACACACCCTGACACTTCTGATGATGTATCATGACGTCTGACGAGTAAACACTTGCAGGGCGAGGGAGGAAGGAATTACTTTTAAATGGACCGCCCTTGCCCGGAAATTCGTCACTTGTTCATCTCGCGATGATTGTGTTTTCAGCCACCAGTAGCTTGTGGGTGCTTTATATGAGCTACAGTAAATTATGATTTCATGTCTACTTATATTAACTATATAATTATTCATATATACCTACTGTATGATAGCTAGCAAATTAATTAGCTAACTAACGTTAACCTGCCTAGCTGGAACTTCTGAAGAAAGAAAGGAAAATGTTTTATTTCTACAATTTCCAAAAGCTAACCAAAGAAAAAACATCATTACTTTTATGATACGTCTTTGTGCATTAGTGGCACAATTTCAAACGTATTTACATTTGTTTTTACTTACACTTGTATGTTGACTTCATATTGACGTTGAGGTTTTAAGTTTTGTCTGACCTTTCTTAGCAGATGTATAATCATTGCGAATTGAATGATGGGGTGTTTAAGGCGCCAAGTGATCATAATTGTACACTCACAAACTTCATTAAAAACGAGGGCAGAGGGGCTTATGTTCCCTTGCTTAGCTATTCATTTGGACCGACGACCATATGGCCGCGGGGATTCCCCCAGGGCATAGGGCCGTTACTTTGAGTTTGGAGCGCAGCCCCTGTCATGCAGTGTTGTAGTACTTGATATCATATTTTGAGTCTCGGTCTTGTCTCGTTGGATACATTTGTACTCGTTCTTGACTCGGTCTCGGACAGTGAGGACTCGTCATTTTCTCCGACACCAGCGGAGTAAAGAACCAAATTATCAGCTTCCATTTAGTCAGCCCATAAAACCCCTTCACCGGGTCAAATATATACACTCCTTTCTTGATACATTAATACCTGAATAGTCTATATCTAGATATGTTTGCGCAGTGGCGAGCCTATTGGACCTAGGTCTTCAGTGTGTGACAGGTTATTAATACTGAAATAACAGCAATGGTAATAGGAGTGCCATTTTGTAAAACACAAAGGGCCAGTGGTGTGGTGGATGTTACCCAGGTATATACAATATAGGCACTTTTTTCCCCCCATCGCAGGGAAATGTTGGGCCAAATAGCTCGTGCTTGGCTCTGCCCAACTCCTTGCTCGTTCTGCCCGCTATGACTCATTTGTTGTCTATCTTGGTTCAGTTATAACAATCTTTGGTTGAATGGCAGATGCCTTCTATCTAGTTTCTGATGACCTAGCCAATGCCTGATTTAGCTAGCTAGATTTATCTCCCCAGAGACAACCAAAGACAAAATCCTAATTGGATATTTTTTTTCTCTCTTCAGTGCTAACCCTTTCCTTTCCAACAAAAATTGAAGAGATTAAATCAGAACATATTTGAAAATAATAATATAATTATAATTATAATTTCATAAATCTTTAGCCCTTCTCTGAAGGCGTAGAAGGCCCTCATTGTTCCCCACTGTGTTGGGGTTAGTAATAATTTGTAGAGTGGCTCTATTTGCCCTCAGTATGCATTTCTTCACCATTCTGAATGTCTTAAGAATCCATATGTTCTTCTGAAATATGAACACAGATATACTGGGCATTATGAACTCTTACTACCGTGACGATTTGACAAAATTACAATCATGGTCTTGAATTGGACTTTTTCTGGTCTCGGTCTTGACTCTGTGTTGGACCCCTTGTCCCCCTTCCGGTCTCGGCTTTGACTCAGTCTCGCCTCCCTCCGGTCTTGGTCTTGACTCGATTTTCTCCGGTCTTGGTTTTGAATCTGTTCGCTTCAGGTAGTCTCGAACACAGCACTGCTGTCATGTCTTCAGGTGCAACTATAACCCCACTACTTTGCCTACCGCAGCCATGTTCAAACCACTCACATAATGGAACAATATTATTTTACATCAGTGGAACAAAACATTTCAAACATTGTCGGTATAAATCACCTTCAAGCAGTTGCTGACACTGACACATAAATCATTACAGAGCTGAAACTCATTTAGTTTTCGACACACTTTCCACTCTTAATATGTGACAGTGATTTCTGGAATTTCACAACAACATGGATGTTTTTACACTTCATTCAGTTCTCTAAATGCTTTGCATTTGGTGTTTGCTGAAACTTGGCACTTATTTCTGAGTATTGCTCAAGGTTTCTCCCTTTCCTCCCTACAAACTGTACAGAGCAGCTGGGATGCTGCTAGCAGATGTTTGCCATTACCTCGCCCTTCCCTCCCCGTTTTAGATTAGTAACACATGATGACACATCATTTAGTTAAACTTCCAGAGTGAACTGCTACAGTGGTGGCTACAGACCTGCATTGTACAGAGCCTACCATATGTTGGTGACACACTATAACACAGTGCCCTCTAGTGAGGTTTCAGTACCAACACTACTCTTCAACTTCTGGTTTATTGTTCCTAGGACTGCGAGAAACCCAGTCCACCCCAGAAGCCCCTGCCTGCAGACCCTCTGGGCAGGAGGGCTCGGGTGGGACGCAGCACCTCGGTGGTGGGGATTCGCCTCCCTGGACCCATCCCTATCCCCATCCCCACCGTACCCAGACCCCTGCTCACCAATCCACAACTGAACAGGTCTGTGCTACGGTGGCCTGGCTGGCACAAAGTTTATAGGTTTATGAGGAGTGGTTATCTTTTTTTTAAAGTAATCATTGCTCTGCATTTCATTCACTTGTGCTTTTTTCACTTTTCAGACCTGCACCCATACAACCCCTGAGACTGCCAAAGACTCATCATTTTGACCCCTGATCTCAAAGAAGATCTGATGGAATGGAAAAGTGGAGCGCTCTATGGATGGAGACCCATATTTGCACTACAAGAATACCAGACCTTTGCAACTTTGAAAGTGTCTCAGAGTTTTAGGGAAAGGAGACTGACTTCAAACCTTGGTGCTGTACCTCTGCTTTTGTTGTCCTCGCTCAGGTACAAATGAACTATTTAATGTCATATTTATTATTACTGTGTGCACAGTGCACTCTGGTAGACCCTATTGACAGTAGCATATTGACACTTGGATCGCTGTTGGTGATTTTTATTTTTTACCCCCAGCAAAATCAGAAGACCAGTTTGCCATATAATGGAGGGTATGTTTTTACATATACAGTTAAGGAGAGACATACTGAAAAAGGTATTTTATTTTTATCCTGTGAAGTTCCTAGAATAATTGGAGAGAAACACAGATTGGGTTCAAGTTAAAGGGAAACAGAGCACTGCATGGAACACTTTGAGAGTAACTTGTAACTCACTAAGCAGCAGTGTTAGGGACTGGGAATTTTTGTTCAGTTTATCATTAATAAGAAGTGCTTTTACAATCAAAGGCGTCCACTCACTTCATAATCAGAAACGGTGTTGACTGACATGTTGGACGTATCAATTGAGGTGTGTTTCGACTAATCCAATTCAGTGCAAAAGCAAGGGAATTGTTCAGAATGGACACATACTTGAGAATTGACTGTTACGTGATCTTTGTATTCATACATAATCTTTATTCATATACAGTTGAAGTCGGAAGTTTACATATACTTTAGCCAAATACATTTAAACTCAGTTTTTCACAATTATTGACATTTAATCCTGGTACTAATTCGCTGTCTTAGGTCAGTTAGGCTCACCACTTTATTTTAAGAATGTGAAATATCAGAATAATAGTAGAGAGAATGATTTAGTTCAGCTTTGATTTGTTTCATCACATTCCCAGTGGGTCAGAAGTTTACATACAGTCAATTAGTATTTGGTAGCATTGCCTTTAAATTGTTTAACTTGGGTCAAATGTTTCAGGTAGCCTACCACAAGCTTCCCACAATAATTTGGATGAATTTTGGCCCCTTCCTCCTGACAGAACTGGTGTTACTGAGTCAGGATTGTAGGCCGCTTGCTCACACATGCTTTTTCAGTTCTGCCCACAAATGTTCTATAGGATTGAGGTCAGGGCTTTGTGATGGCCACTCCAATACCTTGACTTTGTTGTCCTTAAGCCATTTTGCCACAACTTTGGAAGTATGATTGGCGTCATTGTGCATTTGGAAGACCCATTTGCGAACATGCTTTAACTTCCTGACTGATGTCTTGAGATGTTGCTTCAATATGTCCACATAATTTTCTTTCCTCATGATTCCATCTATTTTGTGAAGTGCACCAGTCCCTCCTGCAGCAAAGCACCCCCACAACATGATGCTGCCACCCCTGTGCTTCACGGTTGGGATGGTGTTCTTCGGCGATGGTCATTATGTCCAAACAGTTCTATTTTTGCTTCATCAGACCAGAGAACATTTCTCTAAAAAGTATGATCTTTGTCCCCATGTGCAGTTTCAAACCGTAGTCTGGCTTTTTTATGGCGGTTTTGGAGCAGTGGCTTCTTCCTTGCTGAGCGGCCTTTCAGGTTATGTCGATATAGGACTTGTTTTACTGTGGATATACAGTGGGGCAAAAAAGTATTTAGTCAGCCACCAATTGTGCAAGTTCTCCCACTTAAAAAAATGAGAGAGGCCTGTGATTTTCATCATAGGTACACTTCAACTATGACAGACAAAATGAGAAAAAAAATCAAGAAAATCACATTGTAGAATTTTTAATGAATTTATTTGCAAATTATGGTGGAAAATAAGTATTTGGTCACTTACAAACAAGCAAGATTTCTGGCTCTCACAGACCTGTAACTTCTTCTTTAAGAGGCTCCTCTGTCCTCCACTCGTTACCTGTATTAATGGTACCTGTTTGAACTTGTTATCAGTATAAAAGACACCTGTCCACAACCTCAAACAGTCACACTCCAAACTCCACTATGGCCAAGACCAAAGAGCTGTCAAAGGACACCAGAAACAAAATTGTAGACCTGCACCAGGCTGGGAAGACTGAATCTGCAATAGGTACGCAGCTTGGTTTGAAGAAATCAACTATGGGAGCAATTATTAGGAAATGGAAGACATACAAGACCACTGATAATCTCCCTCGATCTGGGGCTCCATGCAAGATCTCACCCCGTGGGGTCAAAATGATCACAAGAACGGTGAGCAAAGATTTTTTGTCTGTCATAGTTGAAGTGTACCTATGATGAAAATTACAGGCCTCTCTCATCTTTTTAAGTGGGAGAACTTGCACAATTGGTGATGGACTAAATACTTTTTCCGCCCACTGTAGATACTTCTGTACCTGTTTCCTCCAGCATCTTCACAAGGTCCTTTGCTGTTGTTCTGGGATTGATTTGCACTTTTCACACCAAAGTATGTTCATCTCTAGGAGAAAGAACACGTCTCCTTCCTGAGCAGTATGGCGGCTGCGTGGTCCCATGGTGTTTATACTTGCCTACTATTGTTTGTACAGATGAACGTGGTGCCTTCAGTCGTTTGGAAATTGCTCCCAAGGATGAACCAGACTTGTGGAGGTCTACAATATTTTTTTCTGAGTTTTGCATTTGGTGTTTGCTGAAACTTGGCACTTATTTGTAAGTATTGCTCAAGCTTTCTCCCTTTCCTCCCTACAAACTGTCTGATTTCTTTTGATTTTCCATGATGTCAAGCAAAGAGGCACTGAGTTTGAAGGTAGCCCTGGAACTACATCCACAGGTACACCTCCAATTGACTCAAATGATGTCAATTAGCCTATCAGAAGCTTCTAAAGCCATGACATAATTTTCTGGAATTTTCCAAGCTGTTTAAAGGCACAGTCAATTTAATGTATGTAAACATCTGATCCACTGGAATTGTGATACAGTGAATTATAAGTGAAATAATCTGTCTGTAAACAATTGTTGGAAAAACGACTTGTGTCATGCACAAAGTAGATGTCCTAACCGACTTGCCAAAACTATAGTTTGTTAACAAGAAATGTGTGGAGTGGTTGAAAAACGAGTTTGAATGACTCCCCAACATAAGTGTATGTAAACTTCTGACTTCAACTGTATACCCTAATATTTTAATTGGCAGGGTATTGGATACAATTACAGAACTACCCCAAAGAACAGTATATCTAACCTTGTAATGTTTCTCCACTGGCAAACTTGAACACGTTTACTAATTGACAAATGGTGTTGCGCTCTTACATTCCCTTATTAGTTCATGTTAGGACCACAAACTTGAAGGATATGCTGTATTCACCACTTCACTAAATAATCAACTCTCTTACACACAGCTTGGAGTATTTGCTGGCAGTTGTGCAATACGTAATGCTCCCAGCGGAGCAAAGAGTGTGATATGACCTGACCCTGCCGGGTTTCAGAGAATTACAGCAACACCAAATAATGCAATATAACAGGGCTTGTGGAGGAGTGTGCTACATGAACTATCTTAACTCACTTGATGCTGTAGTGTCAGGATGACTTCAGTGTTGTGAACAGTCCAAACCCAACCTAGATGGTGTCTGATGTTTTATTCATTTCTGTGTTTTCAAAGTTCACTCAGACAAACGTATGGCCAAGTGGTTTGGTTTATGAGGTAATTCCCAGTACTTGACATATTTATCACTATTCATTTGATATTGGAGCTTGGTGTCAGACATTGGCATGCAACTCTCCTTTGAAGTTTTCAAGACTCCCTTTAAGTTTAATTTGTCCATTGAAATATTACAGTCTATTACAGGACATACTCCCAATACCTGTATTGAGTGTTGAGTTTTTGTCCCTTTAAACTTGACCAACAATTTTTGGACTTTTAGATTTCCAGTACATTAAAATGTCCAAATGAAAGTAGAGACTGCTTGCATAATGTTTTGGTCACAATGTTTCATTAAACATAGCTTTGATGAATGCTGAGTAAGAGTGTTCCTCATACTGCTCAGTCCTCTGGCATGGCACGGGGGGGGGGGCGCGTGTGAGAGCACGCTTTCCATATGCAGTTATGACCTCACTCTCATAACTACTCATAAGATTGTTTCAACAGGAGGGAACTTTTACATGTAAAAGCAGTCAGTACAGCAGTAAAACAGGGGCACATGTGGTTGCATTATTGTAGGTGTAAAACAAAATATCAAACCTGGTCTGCAATGTAGTGGGTCATCACCAAAGTACTGGTGTGCTTTAGTTAAATGGATGCATATGTGTGTGTATGCATATGCAATGTACGTCTTGTCGCTCAATATTGTGGAATGCACTACTTACATTGGACTTGCATCAGAAGTTCATTGCATAGTTGCATTTACACTTTTAGTAAGCACTCTATGTGTTACAGTTTTACAGATGTAGATATACTGCTATCTGATGTCAGCATTTGTCCGTTTTGGAAGATCTTCAGGTCTGTTCATCTGTGTAAAAGTTGCTTTTTACAAATGTACTGTATTTTTGGGGGGTATAACTATTACATTTTCAAATGACTAGCCATTGTACAGTTAGTGTAAATATAGTATCTTTCAGCAATCATGTTTCTTTTCTTTTATGCTTTATTTTTTACAAGAGCAGTTAGAGCCTAAATAAAGTGATGGTTTCTCCTGTTCAATAAAGTGATGGTTTCTCCTGTTCAATAAAACATGTGTGTTTTATTAAACTCCTCAAGGAATGCGGATTATGGTAAAAAAACTGTGATTCTGGGACAGTTGGAGTACTTGAACATTGAGATTGCAGAGTCAAATGAGGTTTCTCTTATGCTGTTCATTTGATATATTTGCACTTATTTGCTGACTGTACAGGTGAATGTATGCAGACGACTTAACACTAAACATTTTATTACAAATAATAATACATGACTAATTTGCACAGCAATGTGAAATCTCTGACTCCCTCTTGTAGGATGATGTTTAATCAGACACAGTGAGCTCCAAAAGTATTGGGACAGTGGCACATGTTTTGTTGTCTTGGCTCTGTACTCCAGCACTTTGGATTTTAAATGATACAATGAATATGAGGTTTCAGTGCAGACAGTGAGATTTAATTTGAGGGTATTTTCATCCATATTGTGTAAACCACACTTTTTCTACATAGTCCCCCCATTTTAGGAGACCAAAAGTATTTGGACATATTCACTTACAGTATATGTGTATTCAAGTCGTCAAAGGTTTAGTGGTTGGGGACATATTCATAACACACAATGACTTAATCAGGCTTGTGACTCAGCAAATGCATCCAACAAGTTTGTCGTTTGTTTTGGCTGTGTAAGGGCTATTTGACCAAGAAGGAGAGTGATTGTGCTGCATCAAATGACCTGGCCTCCACAATCAGCCGACCTCAACCCAATTGAGATGGTTTGGGATGAGTTGGACCGCAGAGTGAAGGAAAGCAGCTATAAGTGCTCAGCATAGATGGGAACTCCTTCAAGACTGTTGGAAAAGCATTCCAGGTGAAGCTGGTTGAGAGAATGCCAAGAGTGTGCAAAGCTGTCATCAAGTCAAAGGGTGGCTACTTTGAACAATTTCAAATATAAAATATATTTTGATTTGTTTAACACTTTTTTGGTTACAACATGATTCCATATGTGTTATTTCATAGTGATGTCTTCACGACTATTATACAATATAGGAAATAGTAAAAATGCCTTTGAAAAAAAAAAACTTGAATGAGTAGGTATGTCCAAACTTTTGACTGGTACTGTAAGTTAATTTTCCCTAGGTGCTGGAGTACAGAGCCAAAACAACAACAAATGTCACTGTCCCAATACGTTTTGGTGCTCACTGTATCTGTACGGTATAGCGAAACCAAGTCAATCCTTTGGGTCTTGAGGGAATTCTTAATGGTTTATTATTTCATTCATCCTTAAAAATCGGTATACAGTATATGTATACATGTTTCGTTATACAAAACAAATATCCAGATAAAAATACAGGTTTAAGATACAGCACCTGCATACAATATGTTAATAAATAAACAACAGTAATAAAGCTATTAGAATAATAATGCTGTCCACCTAAGCCCTTTAATAATGGACTATACCATCTGACTATACTCTTTAATAATGGACTATACCATCTCTGACTATACTCTTCCGTCCTTCTAATAAACTGATGATATTCTGGAGGGGGGAAAAATGGTAATCAGAATATGCTCATATATTCACTATAACAGTAGCATACAACACAACAGTAATGGATATGGAGAAATACATTACCTCTCTTCCAAAGGCCTTTGCCATTTCAGCTGCACCTGACCCAAACTACAAACACAAAAATATCAGTCAATTCCAGAATAATTTAAATTGCAACAGAGCCCATGCTGTAAGTTGTCATTACCTCGTTCTTCACATCGTGGTCGGCCCCACTGTCCAACAACAGCTGCACCAGCTCCTCATGGTTGTTCAACACTGCCACCTAGCAGACATACTCGTTATACTGACTGCTTGCCTTGTTCTCTATCAACTTTCCTGTCCCATGTCCTATTTCCTAAGGGGTCTCGCTGAGTTTGCACCATGAGTGGCACAACAAAGGTTTGTGAAGAGTGTGAAGTGTACCATAAGTGGTGTCTTGCCATCCTTGTCCCTGGTGTTGACATCAGCTCCGGCTCTGATGAGGAGAGAGGCCACCGCTGGGTTCCCACTGACCGCTGACACCCTCATCAGAGGAGTCCAGTGGGACACGGTGTCCCTAACGTCCAACTGAGACAACAATCAACATGCATTTTAGCCTCAAAATTAGAACTCTTTCACTTCCTTTAGTCTTTGATAATGTGGTCCTTCTGTAGCTCAGTTGGTAGAGCATGGCGCTTGTAACGCCAGGGTAGTGGGTTCGATCCCCGGGACCACCCATACGTAGAATGTATGCACACATGACTGTAAGTCGCTTTGGATAAAAGCGTCTGCTAAATGGCATTTATTATTATTATATTATTATTATATTATAATGAAACTAAGGCTCTGGATAAAAGTAGTGCACTTTAGTGGAGCATCGCAGTGCCAGAGGCCTCACTATAGATCCGGGTTCGATCCCGGGCTGTGTTGCAGCCGGCCGCGACCGGGAGAGTCTTGAGGCGGCGCACAATTGGCCCAGCATCGTCCGGGTTAGGGCGTGGGTTTGGCCGCCTGGGATGTCCTAGTCCCATCGCGCTTTAGTGCCTCCTGTGGGGAGTCGGGCACATGCACGCTGACACGGTAGCCAGTTGTACGGTGATTCCTCCGACACATTGGTGAGGCTGGCCTCGCAAGAAGCAGTGCGGCTTGGCAGGGTCGTGTTTCTGAGGACGCATGCCTCTCTTACAAGACTGTAACTACCATTTGGATATCACGAAATGTGTAAAAAGTTTTCTCTTTTTTTTTAGTAGTGCACTTTACATGTACAGTGGGGAATAAAGTGCAATTTCAGACATGGCCAGCTTATAAAGCTCATAAATGCTGACACCAGTCTTACCTCACAGCCATCCTGGATCATGTAGGCTATGACAGCAAGGTGTCCTCCGTCAGCTGCCCAGTGGAGGGGGGTACAGCCCCCCATGTCCTGGGACTGCCACGTGGCCCCAAATCTCCTCAGGTACTTCACTATGTCCAGGTGGCCAAAGAAACATGCCAGCATCAGACTGACATAGATACAGTAAATGGTCAATCACAAACCTATTGTTCATTTACCCACAACGTTTGTACTGTAAATGTGAGCAAATACAGTAGAAGTCTATATGCAAAGGCAAGGTACATAATACTGTATGTGTTTGCACACCTGTCTTTCCCACTACCGTTCTTCATATTCACGTCTGCACCGTGTTCTACCAATTTGTGAACCAGTCTGAAAAAGATCCAAGTTCATAGAAAAGGTTTCAAGCATAATGGTGTCATTATTCCATTACTCGGAGAGCAAGACTCGCCCTGTAAGGTTTTACCTGGCAAAGCCTTTCTGTGCAGCCACCATGAGAGGAGTGAAACCGTGTTTGTCATTGACGTTCACACTGACTGTCCTGGAGAAAAATAAAGCATGACATTAACCATAA
Source organism: Oncorhynchus keta (assembly GCF_023373465.1). Taxonomy (NCBI): domain Eukaryota; kingdom Metazoa; phylum Chordata; class Actinopteri; order Salmoniformes; family Salmonidae; genus Oncorhynchus; species Oncorhynchus keta. Next base: position 18,587,447 of record NC_068456.1, read on the forward strand.
GAGTATCTCAAAATTCTATCCTATAGTCCATCTGCTCATTGCTCACCCAGACTCCAACACTCTGGTCATGTCCTCCTCATCATTCATGTTGACAGCACGGTGGAGGTTCTTCCCACTCATAGGCTCACCTGGATGACATTATATAGGTGTCAAAGAACATAAACGCATATAATTTTGATAAAGCAGATATGTCAACTGAAAGAGTGTTGTGTACTCACGTGTGGTAGAGACAGACACAGCCGGGCTGTAGAGGGACTCCCCAGTTGGTCTTGTGATTCTTAGTCTGTACTTATAGGACGTGCTGGGCTCCAAACTTTCTACAGTGTGGTGACTGCTGTACCCACTGGTGGTGAGCCAAAAGCACAGTTAAGCCTACTCTTAGATTATGTCAATTAGAATTAGATATTATTTTAGGCCCATAGGATGTAATCTATGAATAGCTTATACTCACACATAGATAGTCCCATATGTGTGTGATTTGGGGTCCATCTCTTCTACAGAGAAGCGGGTCCATTTCTCTGGTGAGCCTGTCCGTGGTTCATTCTCCTCTGTCTCCCAGCTCAGGTCAATGCTATGGTGACTGACTTTACCAATGACAGGAGGAGTCGGTGCCTTGAATGGTTTATGGCTGCCTAAAGAACAGCACAGACATTGAAAGGGATACGGTGGGGGTCTGGGAGAGTTGGCCTTAATCTTAACACATTTTACAGGCGAGCTATATATTACAGTACAGAGGGTTGCATTTCTGGCCATGGACACATGATGGCACTACTAGCTGTAAATGACACAAAACAGAAAACTTTCTGGGACTTTGTTTTACCCGTTTTAGCAGACTGTGAACCAGTGAATGATTTGCCGAATTAATGAAGGTTAGGTCCAGCTTGCTGCAACTTTAAGCTGCACAGTAAAGCTAGGTAAAGTACTTAGCTAGCTAACGCGTGACAGTATAGTATAGCTACTAAATTATTTAGCTAACTAAACAATAACTTCACGTTCGCTAGCTAAACCTGCTGTAGTTTGCAATCCTGAATTTCTGAAAACAGTCTTTGATTCAAGACGGAAATCAAAGTAAACCTAAAATTGACATACCTGGATTTGTCATTGTCACAGAAAGCAGTTATCTTGTTGATGGCATTTTGTGGTTGCTATGGGAACCACATGTGGCATGTGCGGGAAAATAAATAAATAATAAATGAATGTGGCATGTGCGGAAAAAACCTGACGAAAATCCTTAGAACTGTTGGACAACCCGGTGTTTTTAATATAGGTTGAAAATATTTAACGTTATATTTTCAACCTAGTTAGTGATTTATCTTTTGCAGTATTCATCTCATTCTATATGTTTGCAACATTGTTGCAAATTCATAACGGTTCAGCTGCGCACACTCCTCCACACAGACCATGTTCTCTATTTTTGTCCTTTCAAACTATTGTTCTCTATTCTACTATGCTTTGGCCTGTCCCATCATTGCCTCATCTGTTGGGACTCTTCGGGATTAAGTGGCCACATGACCAATCCATCCTTCACTGTGTCGCCGGAGCACGTTTAATTATTCAGGCTCCCCCGCTTTGAGCAGGGCAGAGGCATTCGAAGCCATTTTATTTAGCTTGAACAACCTACTTTTAAATTATATAAAATCACTAAACATTCTTCAAATTCATTTTTGAGGCTGTTTCTCAACCATGGCGCAGGGCATAACAACCGGAGAGAAGTATTGGGAGGATAGAGTAGCCTTCGAAACAGAAGGAGCAGGTCAAGAACATGTGGAATATGATGATGCTTTGGAGTTTAATACATTTGACGGACTACCCTACTCCTCTCGATATTACACATTACTGAAGGAAAGGATGGCTCTACCAGTTTGGAAAGCCAAGTGTGATTTCATGGACAAACTGGCCAACAAGCAGTTTGTTATTGTCTCGGGCACTGCAAAAACTGGCAGAAGCTGTCAGGTGAGTTGATTACTCTCTCTTCTGACAATAACTAGGTTTTATCTAACGATACACTGAGTATAGAAAACATTAAGAACATCTGCTCTTTCCATGATATAAACTGACCATGTGAATCCTGTTGAAAGCTATGATCCCTTATTGATATCACTGTTAAATCGACTTCAATTGGTGTAGATGAAGGGGAGGAGACAAGTTAAAGAACGATTTTAAGCCTTGAGACAGTTGAGATATGGATTGTCTGTGTGCCATTCAGAGGGTGAACGGGCAATTCAAAAAATGTGTCTTTGAAAGGGTTATGGTAGTAGGTGCCAGGCGCACTGGTTTGTATAAAGAACTGCAAGTCTGCTGGGTTTTTCACACTCAACATTTTTTCTTGTGTATCAAGAATGGTTCACCAGCCAAAGAACATCCAACTGTGGGAAGCATTGGAGTCGAGTTAGCATCCCAGTGGAATGCTTTCGACACCTTGTAGAGTCCATCCTCCAACGAATTGGCTGATCTGAGGGCAAAAGAGTGGGGGTGTATCTAATATTTGGTAGACTCAGTGTATATTTGTAATACATAATGACTATGGGTTGCATCCCAAAAATCGCTCCTTTCTCACAAATTGTGCACTTGTTCAATTCCCTTCATGGATTTGAAAGAAAATGACTCGTATAAGGGTAGGTGTATTGTGGAATCTCCCTCTAGTTTAGCCCATGTCTATACTAATCTAATGTTTTTACATGTGTGAGAAGTACTGAACCAATGCACACTTCAGGAAAAAATAAAGATTGTCCAACTGGTAAGTGAAATGAGGGGTTTAATGAATGCTCTCATTATGACTGAAGGATGTGAGTAGAGAAAGAAGAATCTGTTTTGACAGTGTTTCATGTTCTTATCATTCTTCCTGTGGCATGCTCAGATCCCCCAGTGGTGTGCAGAGTTCTGCCTGTCTGTCCAGTACCAGAATGGCATGGTGGTGTGCACCCAGGACCACAGGCAACACACAGTGGATCTGGCCCTGCGTGTAGCTGATGAGATGGACGTCAACATCGGCCATGAAGTGGGCTACAGCATCCCTCTAGAGACATGCTGCTCTAGTGACACTGTTCTCAGGTCTGTAAACACTATTTAACACACTGCTCACACACTATTTCACACACACAGACACACACACACACACACACTCTTTCTCAAACACACATCACCCCCCTCTTTCCAGTTTTTATTTTTAAAGAAGTGAACATAAGAGTTGAGGGGCCTCTTTTCAGAGGCTCCATTGCAGTTCCCAGCTCTAACTCTGAACATATCCCTTCTTCACCACTCCAGGTACTGTACTAGCGACATGCTGCTCAGAGAGATGAGGTCAGACCCCATGCTGGAGCACTACGGTGTCATCGTCATTGACCAGGCCCATGAGAGGACGGTCAGTACAGATGTTCTGCTGGGCCTGCTCACAGACATCGCCCTGCAGAGGCCCGAGCTCCGTGTGGTGCTCCTCACAGCTACACACCCAGGACCCAAACTACTGGGCCACTACAGGAATGTCCCACTGATCCAGCTGGAGGGCGTGTGTTCAGCGGAGGCGGTGTATACTGGTACCAGCCACAAGGACTACTTCTGCTCTGCCCTGCGACTGGTTCTGGAGATACACCACTCCCAAGAGGAAGGGGACATAGTCGTGTTTTTGGCCACAACTCAAGTAAGACCTGCTTGAAATGTAATATCCTAGTCTACAGTCTGGGAATGTGGGAGAAGCCATACCATGACAACTGTTGCTTGTAGAAAAGCTTTTCCCAACCTTCTCTCCTCTTGTGTTTTCCCTATCTCAGGAGATAGATCTTGCCCGCGATATCCTCCATCGCGAGGTGGTCAATACATCTCCACATCTAGGGGAACTTCTTCCTATATCGGTGCACCCTGGGCTGGGTGGTACTCTGCCCATGCCAAGTGAAGCGGACGGCCGGTGCAGAAGAGTCTTCCTCACCTCCAGTCCAAACGAAGACCTCTTTTGGGCTGTGCACAAGCTGAACTTTGTCATCGATGCCGGTGTCCAGAAAAGAAACGTGAGTAACATATTGACGAATAGTTATTTTAAGAGAAGCTTTTTAGTAACTACAATGTAATAAATTATAGTTAGTGGTGGTTTATTTAAATGAATGAATGTCTGTCTTTCCTCATTTTCTAGGTTTATAACCCTAGGATCAGGGCGAACTCAGTCGCCATTCAACCTATCAGTAGGAGTCAAGCAGAAAGCCGCAAACAGCTTGTAGGAACAACAGGTATGACAAAGACTGAAATCAGTATCAGTATTACAGTCTGGAGAGTTATGTTCTTGCTAAGCTGAGCGCATCACTTCCCGCAGGGAAGAGTTTTTGTCTGTACCCAGAGGACACACCCCTGCCCAGCGAGACACGCCCCCACATCCTGGAGTCTGACATCACGTCCACCGTGCTCTTCCTGAAGAGGATGGACATCGGTGGCCTGGGCCGCTGTGACTTCATCGACAGGCCAGGTACGGCGAAACAGGCTGAACAAGTACAGGGTCTTTCTTCAGCATTACATTTAATGTATCTACAGTACCAATGTGACAGGACAGCTAAATGTATACATACAGAATGGAGTGATACATCAGTACAATGAAATTACATCCATAATGCAATAATGTCCCTTGATTGGTTGGGTTGGCATAACACCAGTGTTGTTTTGTATGTAGGGTTTTGAGCGCCATGCATCCTGTAGAGAGACATTTTGGGTTGAGCTCAGTTAGTTAGTTTGGCCTGTGTGGTATTGTGTTCCATTGGAGGGCGGTGAGCCATGCGTAAGCTAAACTGACAAGCCTTGTTCTACCGGCATTGTTTTCAGAGTTGACCTGCTTCTGTGAGATCTGGCTCCCTGGGCCTAGTGATGCAGCAGAGGCCATGGAGTGCTAACACTCATTAGAGATAAGAGCTTAGCCAAGCTCTCTCTCTGTGTGTGTGTGTGTGTGTGTGTGTGTGTGTGTGTGTGTGTGTGTGTGTGTGTGTGTGTGTGTGTGTGTGTGTGTGTGTGTGTGTGTGTGTGTGTGTGTGTGTGTGTGTGTGTGTGTGTGTGTGTGTGTGTGTGTGTGTGTGTGTGTGTGTGTGTGTGTGTGTGTGTGTGTGTGTGTGTGTGTGTGTGTGTGTGTGTGTGTGTGTGTGTGTGTGTGTGTGTGTGTGTGTGTGTGTGTGTGTGTGTGTGTGTGTGTGTGTGTGTGTGTGTGTGTGTGTGTGTGTGTGTGTGTGTGTGTGTGTGTGTCTCTAAGCCCTGCCAAGCACTACAGCTTAATGGTGTGCAGCAGGGCAATGTGGGCATTCCACTATAAGCCCCATGATTGGATGACATTTAGATTGAAAGTGTGTGCTAAATTGGTGTGTGATGTTATTATTATAATGTTGTTGCTGTTGTGATGCTGATCCGCAGGATTAGACTATTACCATAATGACCATAACGTGACCGTATTTTTTAGATGCTTATTGCCCTGTATACTCTAGTTTTATTGTTGGAAACATTGTCACGTCCAGAAGTGGCAGTGTAAAGCAAAGCTTCTCAGAACATTTATTTTGCACAGTGATTCACATCTGATATAAGGATATTGAGGATTAAGATTACAATCAATTTAGCCTGCTGTTGTACAACCTTACCAAATAATCTGTTTTACAAGATTGGAAACAAACAGTTTACAGATGATTATCTTTATGAAGTCAGATACTTCACAGTTCTGTCATACACAGTTTAGATTCATATCCACGGTTGTGTTATTTCCACCAGATCCTGAAGGTCTGATGCAGGCTTTAGAGGAACTGGACTACCTAGCAGCCCTTGATGACGATGGGAACCTGTCAGAGATCGGCATCATCATGTCTGAATTTCCCCTGGAGCCCCAGATGGCCAAAACACTACTTGCCTCCTGCGAGTTTGACTGTGTCAGCGAGGTGACCACCATTGCCGCCATGCTGGCAGGTATGTGGGATTTCAACTTGTGCTCTGTGTTCTGTATACTACATTAAATATTCATGTTACCATACACACCACCACGCTGTCGTCATACTGGCGCACTTGCTGACCTCATACAAAGTGATGTCATGTCAAACCTCACATATACTTCAGTGTACAATATTGATGCACTAAGCCCTTCTATCATGCTGCCCCTCTCTTAGCACCAAGCTGCTACCTGGTCCCCTCAATGGAATTGAGGCTAGAGGCCTCTCAGTGTCACCTTAAGTTCCAGCACCCAGAAGGAGATCACTTCACCCTAATCAACATCTACAAGGCTTTCAAACAGAACCAGCAGGAGCCCTGTGAGTTCACATAGGCCTACCTTTAGCCACAAACAGCTTGAAGAAAACTAGGTTAAAATTGGCCATAGACTTGTCATTGATTGATGCTTGTAATGTACATTATTCAAACCTTAAATTCCTCTCTGGTTTGGCGTATTCCAGTTGTCAGTGTGGAGAAGTGGTGTCAGGACTACTTCCTGAGTCTGTCTGCCCTGCAGACGGCTGATGCTATCCGCTCTGAGCTGACTGACATCCTGAGGAGGATAGAGCTGCCTGTCTCCATGCCTTCCTTTGGTTCCAAGGGAAACATAATCAACATCAAGAGAGCGCTGTTAGCCGGCTTCTTCATGCAGGTAATATGGCTTCTACCTTCTAGCATTAGATATCTATTGAAAACTGCTAATACAATGACATTTGAAAAGGTACAATCTACCATTTACTTGGAGTGAGTATAAAATACAGATACTGTACTGTTATGAATTTCAGGTGGCGAGGGATGTGGACTCATCAGGGAATTATTTCATGTTGACGCACAAACACGTGGCCCAAATTCACCCTCTCTCTGCCTACGGCACCAAGACGCCCAAACTGGGCCTGCCGGAGTGGGTCCTCTTCCATGAGTACACCTTCTCAGAGGACAACTGCATTCGCACCGTGTCCCACATATCACCAGAGGAGTAAGTAGACTAGGTCTGCAGATCTGAAGTAACCATTTGTGAAAGATAAACATCAACAAAACAAACATAATGTATAAAAATATAGTATATCAAAGATAATATCCCAAAAAATAATATGCTATAATCATGTGTAGATTCAAATAGATAACTACAGATATTCACTTCAGGGAGAGACAAGAGTTCCCAGACACTACTTTTCCTTTTGGCCCAGGCACATTATAGTCAGATTGTAACTGGAAAGGGTCTTCTTAATCCTGTCCTTAAAAAGGGATTATGGATAGCACAGCTACAGTACGGTTGTCTATGATAATCTCAAACTCATTCAATTCCCACTTAGGTTGCTCTCCATAATTGCAGGTGACCCAATGTTCCTGTGCTATGTTAAATGTGCACTTCAAGTGCAAGTGAATAAGATAACTGTGTGAAATCAGAATGGAAATCCAATTCACCAATGATTCCCACTCCCTCCCTCCAGGTTCATTCAGATGGCTCCACAGTACTTCTTCTTTAACCTGCCTCCCAGTGAAAGCAAGGACATCCTCCAGAACATCTTAGACAAGGGAGCTGAACACTACAAAGCAAAGAAGATTAAAAAGAGCCCCAGCCTAGAGAGCATACCAGAAGTCACAGCTAGTTGTGTCATACAGTGATTGTGAATGCCTTGGATGGGGATCTCTTTAGAGGCAGAATCGCCCTACTCATTCCCTGGTACATTATATGATCATGCTCACCAGTGTTACTTTTGCGTCATTGAAACTTAGAATCATGGCAAAATGTCAGGCTATAAAAATTCATATAATTCCATTTGTTTATCACTTGCATTTATATATATGAAAAAAGTGACTGTCCAGATTTCCAATGTGTTTGTTTTAGTGATATTTATATAGACAGTCCATGTACCTGTATGTGTGTTATTTTTTGGAACTTGCACTTTAATAATAAATACACCTCTAAAAATGGATGTTTGGAGTGCTCAACCTGAATGCACAACTAGTAAAACAAAAAGCCTATTTTGGGCAGTCCAAAAGCTGGGTGGTTCGAGCCATGAATGCTGATTGGCTGACAACCGTGGTATGTATACCACAGGTATGACAAAAGTTATTTTTACTGCTCTATTTACATAGGTAAACAATGTATATTAGCAATAAGACACCTCAGGGGTTTGTGCTATATGACCAATATACCTTAGCCATGGTACATTGGCCATATACACCAAACCCCCTCGGGCCTTATTGCTTAAATATAAAACACAGCTTAAAACAAGGGTGCATTCTTCATACTTTTCCCTTACTCGCCACTGCTTTTTAACCACCTGTCCCTTTTTCTTAAATTCCTCTAGTCAGTCAGTCACAGACAGATTAGAGGTACAGAGCATCACAGGGAGACAATTTGAGTTGTTGAGCCATTTGCTGTAGAGAGTGTAGAGAGAATGGGTGTGGTTGACCCAATTCAGTGACAGAGCATTACATTATTGTAGCTATATGAGTCATTACAGCACCATGTGACCTCTTTAGTCCTGCAGACACACTTACAGGCTCAAGCCAAGATCCACAGACAGAAATAGGTTGAACTGCTTGGCACCAAGGTTGGTGTTGTGTAGTTGTGTTCATACACTGTCAAGACCAACATGCCTCAAGGACAAGGTGATGAGAAATATCATTCAAACCTTTATTTCAAGTCAGGGCAAACATGCAGGCACACACATTCAAACATATAGCAACGACTACAAATCATCCTCTGAATGGATAGTTCGCAGTCAACATTACCTGCAGGCTATTGCACATCATCAGTTTGAAATGTTCTTACATTGTAACATTTTTTCCAGGTTTATAAGACCAAATCCCGTTGAGGTACTGGTACTCCAAAGTTTGAGTCATGCGCATGCATCTCGCATTTAGCGAGAAAGAAAATATAAATTTTAAAAAGGTAATTTTCCAATCCTCTTTACAAAACTAGGCCAATTTAAAAAGGTGAAGCACTGCAATTGTAAAATAAATTATCTACCAGAGACTAAACTGTGGATTGCGCAGTCTGGAAGTAAGGCACAGCTGGTGATGCTTTCACATTGTAGGTGTGTAGAGGGTGTAGAACAGTGAACACCTTGGTACGGGTGTTATTTTGGTTGTCATCATGACGATGCCCCAAGGTCACCACTTCCTGTCTTTGGAGTCAGCTGTTGCAGGAGGTCGAGGAAGAGCTCAATGCGGCTGAGGAGTGGAGCAGTCTTTTCAGCACGCAGTATCTTGGAGTAAACATTCTTATAGGTCTTCAGGAGCTCCTCGTCCTTATTGCTATTGTAAAAAAAAAGGAACATTCTGAATGATTTGATTTTAAATCAAAGCTATGCTTACATTTTAATCAAAGCTATGCTTACATGTATTAACATTCCTTATTACATTTACATTTAAGTCATTTAGCAGACGCTCTTATCCAGAGCGACTTACAAATTGGGTAGGGATACTGAGATTATGATACTCTGACCCCTATCGCCACTGTGTACTGTCTTACAGAGACAAAGCTTCCTGCTAAAGAAGCATAACAATGATTGACACTTGTTAAAGAGGGGCTAGAGGAACAGCTCTGTGTGGAGGGATATTGTCACTGGGAGAGTTGTGGCAGGGCAGGACCAACACACTGGGATTAAAATGCTAAGGGTTGTTTAGATACTCAAGTTATCTGCTGGCCGTAGTACAGTGTATCGAGTGGAACTCAAGGTGTTTATGGCATTCAGTGAACCAGTAGTGCTATTAGAAAGCCTACATAACGACCAGTCTTACACAATGACCTTTTATGCATCTCTTATCTTCCCATTTCACTACTCCTCCAAAACAGTGACCAATCCATCCAAGAAGAAATGGATATAAAATAGCAGATGCTCTGAGCTGTCTTATAAAGACCAAGCTACTACTGACTGACTGAACAGTCTTAAGATGAAAAGATTTCAGAAGTTTCAATATTATGCCTCTACTAGATCTCATGTTTAGTCCTGGTTTAGACCTCTGCAGGACAAGGTTAACCAGGCTGGGTACAACCAGTCCTTTCCTCACCTTGGTTTGCGCTTCATGGCCGTCATCAGTTTGACCAGCTGCAGCAGCAGGAAGGAGAAACTGGGCTCAAAGACGCCAATCAACTTCATCACTTCTATGGTGTTCAGCCCTGAGGAGGTGGTGCCATCTGCACCACTGTCAAGGTGTCTTGTCAACTCTGGGCAGTCTGTCTACAAAATTTAAAAAAATACATTCATGTGGAAATACACATAGAAATGTGAGTTATAGATCTATCATTCTACTTGAATGCAAGTCTAAGAAGCGACAGATATGTTTTATGTGCACTATTTCTATGCTTCCTGTTCTTAAGTTGTGTTTTGAGTCTTTTACTTTCGGTTTCATAAGAACAGCTTCAAAACAGCAGAAATAATATTTTTGGTTATGGAGCGGTTTACATGGTACAATGACTCTCTACACCGGTGGTTCCCAAACTATTTATAGTCCCGTACCCCTTCAAACATTGAACCTCCAGTTGCATGCCCCCTCTAGCACCAGTGTCAGCACACTCTCAAATGTTATTTTTTGCCTTCATCGTAAGCCTGCCACACACACAAACAATACATTTATTAAACATAGAGTAAGTTGGTCACTTCCCACGAGCCGGGTTGTGACAGAGCTCTTATAGGAACAGAGCACAAATAATAATCAATCATTTTGCTCTTTATTTAACCATCTTACATATAAAACCTTATTTGTTCATCGAAAATTGTGAATAACTCACCACAGGTTAATAAGAAGGGTGTGCTTGAAAGGATGCACATAACTCTGCAATGTTGGGTTGTATTGGAGTCCCAGTCTTAAATAATTTTCCACACACAGTGTGCCAGTATTTAGTTCATGCTAGTGAGGGCTGAGAATCCCCTCTCACACAGGTACGTGGTTGCAAAGGGCATCAGTGTCTTAACAGCGCAATTTGCCAAGGCAGGATACTCAGAGCAGCCCAATCCAGAAATCTGGCAGTGGCTTCTGATTAAATTCAATTTTCACAGAACGACTTGTTGCAATTTCAATGAGGCTCTCTTGTTCAGATGTCAGTAAGTGGATTGGAGGCAGGGCATGAAAGGGATAACGAATCCAGTTGTTTGTGTTGTCCATTTCGGGAAAAGTACATGCGTAATTGCACACCCAACTCACTGATGTGCTTCGGTATAATCACATTTTACATTGTCCGTAAGCTTGAGTTCATTTGCACAAAGAAAATCGTACAATGATGGAAATACCTGTGTGTTTCCTTGTTAGTGCAGACAGAGAAGAGCACAAACGTCTTAATCATAGCCTAAATTTTGTCCGGCACATTGAATATAGTTGCAGAGTCCCTGTAATCCTAGATTCAGATCATTCAGGTGAGAAAAAACATCACCCAGATAGGCCAGTTGTGTGAAAAACTTGTCATCATGCAAGCATTCAGACAAGTGAAAACTATGGTCAGTAAAGACAACTTTAAGATCATCTCTCAATTAAAAAAAACATGTCAATACTTTGTCCCTTGATAACCAGCGCACTTCTTTCTGTATGTTGTAAAAGCATTACATGGTCGCTGCCCAAATCATTGCACAGTGCAGAAAATACACAAGAGTTCAGGGGCCTTGCTCTTTAACAAAGTTAACCATTTTCACTGTAGTGTCCAAAACTTCTTTCAAGTTTAGAGCGTTGGACTAGTAACCGGAAGGTTGCAAGTTCAAACCCCCGAGCTGACAAGGTACAAATCTGTCGTTCTGACCCTGAACAGGCAGTTAACCCACTGTTCCTAGGCCGTCATTGAAAATAAGAAAAACATTTTTTTTTTTAAATCCCTTGGCAGCAAGAGCATCTCGGTGAATGCTGCAGCAGTGTACCCAAGTGGCGTCGGGTGCAACTGTTTGCACGAGCGTTACCACTCCACTAGGTCTCCCTGTCATGGCTATTGCAGCATCAGTACAGATATCAACATGAGCAGCAGCTACAGTTGCAGTCAGAAGTTTACATACAACATACCCAAATACATTTAAACTCAGTTTTTCAAAATTCCTGACATTTAATCCAAGTAAAAATTCCCTGTTTTAGGTCAGTTAGGATCACCATTTTATTTTAAGAATGTGAAATGTCAGAATAATAGTAGAGAAAATGATTTATTTCAGCTTTTATTTCTTTCATCACATTCCCAGTGGGTCAGAAGTTTACATACACTCAATTAGTATTTAGCAGCATTGCCTTTAAATTGTTTAACTTGGGTCAAATGTTTTGGGTAGCCTTCCACAAGCTTCACTCAGTAAGTTGGGTGAATTTTGGCCCATTCCTCCTGACAGAGCTGGTGTTACTGAGTCAGGTTTGTAGGTCTCCTTGCTCACACATACTTTTTCAGTTCTGGCCACAAATTTTCTATAGGATTGAGGTCAGGGCTTTGTGATGGCCACTCCAATACCTTGACTTTGTTGTCCTTAACTTTGGAAGTATGCCTGGGGGTCATTGTCCATCTGGAAGACCCATTTGCGACCAAGCTTTAACTTCCTGACTGATGTCTTGAGATGTTGCTTCAATATATCCACATAATTTTCTTTCCTCACGATGCCATCTATTTTGTGAAGTGCACCAGTCCCTCCTGCAGCAAAGCAACCCCACAACATGATGCTGCCACCCCCGTGCCTCACGGTTGGGATGGTGTTCTTCGGCTTGCAAGCCTCCGCCTTTTTCCTACAAACATAACGATGGTCATTATGGCCAAACAGTTTTATTTTTGCTTCATCAGACCAGAGGACATTTCTCCAAAAAGTATGATCTTTGTCCCCATGTGCAGTTGCAAATCAGTCTGGCTTTTTAATGGCGGTTTTGGAGCAGTGGCTTCTTCCTTGCTGAGCGGCCTTTCAGGTTATGTCGGTATAGGACTCGTTTTACTGTGGATATAGATAATTTTGTACTTGCTTCTTCAGCATCTTCACAAGGTCCTTTGCTGTTGTTCTGGGATTGATTTGCACTTCACACCAAACACCATGGTGTTTATACTTGCGTACTATTGTTTGTACAGATGAACGTGGTACCTTCAGGCGTTTGGAAATTACTCCAAAGGATGAACCAGACTTGTGGAGGTCTACAATTTATTTTCTGAGGTCTTGGCTGGTTTCTTTTGATTTTCCCATGACGTCAAGCAAAGAGGCATTGAGTTTGAAGGTAGGCCTTGAAATACATCCACAGGTACACCTCCAATTGACTCAAAATATGTCAATTAGCCTATCAGAAGTTTCTAAGGCCATGACAATTTTCTGGAATTTTCCAAGCTGTTTAAAGGCACAGTCAACTTAGTGTATGTAAACATCTGACCCACTGGAATTGTGATACAGCGAATAATGACTGAAATAATCTGTCTGTAAACAATTGTTGGAAGATTGACTTGTGTCATGCACAAAGTAGATGTCCTAACCGACTTGCCAAAACTATAGTTTGTTAACAAGAAATTTGTGGAGTGGTTGAAAAACGAGTTTTAATGACTCCCACCTAAGTGTATGTAAACTTCCGACTTCAACTGAAGAAAAAATATATATACACAAAAAACATTTCCCTCCCCCTTCTTTAAAAAAAATGTAAATCACATTTTTATTTGGCCTACCCCCGACAGCATTGTGTGTATCCCAGTTGGGGAATACCTGCTCTTCGCTATACTTGCTTATTTTGTCACAGACTGAAATGAGGCAAACTATTAGTTTTAGCAACCAGGAAATGGCAGAGGGCTTTCTGCATAGTACAACAAGTGGGAGGAGGTGTGGAAGTAGTTGGTGGTTAAATGTAAGCAATGATTGTCAAACAGAAGGGGAGTGCCTCTGCTACAGCAGTAGGTTCTATTTCTGTTTGTGTCTGTACCTCTGTGTAGTCCTCTAGCAGCTCTTTGTGGATAAGCAGGAAGGCATGGCGAGTGTCTGTCAGTATATCCAGGGCTCCTGTCAGGGTCTTCAGCTTGGCCCCACTGCTGCTCTGACCTGTAAACACACATTGTTACTCAATGACACCACCTTTCAGGAGACTATGACAGTTTTGACCTGGCTGGGAGTGTGCCTGGCCCTGGCCTGGGTGAGTGAGCCTGACTGACCTGCCATGGTGAACTCGGCGAAGGCCACCCTCTCCAGAAGGGTGCGGAGCAGCTCGCAGGGTGCGTCCTTCAGGCTGAGGAACAGGAGGACAGCCTTGCTGTAGTGCAGCTCTGCCAGGCTCCTGTGCTGCTTCCTCAGGTGCTCATCCCCCACCTGACACAGAGGAGGAAACATCCAGAATGTACTACACAGACTGAACATCTTAATGCTTTTCTACAGATGCAACAACATTTAAATGGTTTAAAACAGGACGACTGGTAGATATCTTTCTCTAGATACAGTGTTTGTCCTAGGTCAGGTCCTTACCTGGTTGCGGAAGCAGCTGTGGTACATGGAGGCCAGGCGGTGGTGGATGGTGGCAGCTCTGTACTGGTAGAGGGGCTGGCGTGCCGACTCGGTCTGCAGGTCACAGTACTTCAGAGACTTCAGCATGGCCTCCGTCACCTCCCGCTCAATCTGGCAAGCCACAGCAATGAAAACTTAGTTATGGATTACTGTGCTCCTACAATTTTCACACCGGCGCTAACCATTTCACCTAAGGCAGCATATAGAGTCCGTAAGGTTAGTTAACTTGCTAGACATTTCCCATTCTGTTCATTCACCTACTATGAATCTATCCAAGTGTTACCTGTTCCTGAGCCTTCCTGGACAGAGGGGCGTAGTCCTGCAGCAGAGTGGCCAGGGTGAAGTAGGTAGTGGACAGCTCCCAGTTGACTGAGTCCCACACTGCAGGGTGGTTCCCTCTGGTGGCCAGGGAACGCATAGCCCTGAGGTAGTAGTCTATAGCCTGGAGGGGGAGAGAGCGAGTGTAAAGGTCCCTGCTCCATTTTCATTAGCACCAACTCTTACTGAAAGCGTAGTGATTTTAAGTTGAATTGCCCTACTTAAAAACCTCAGAGCATTTAAGCAGCAGTTGCCAACATGACAGGAAAGTGACTGGCACAAAGATAAGCAGATCGTTTAGCCTTCATGCCTTTCTATTTATTGTGGAAAGCAATAAGGGGTTGGTGTAGTCATAGAAATCATGATATGTCTATTACATAATGATAGTTCTATTAGTGTGGTAGCGGTACCTTATTGTAATAGAGAGACTCCTCTGGGGAGAACTCTCCTCTGCTCAGGTCTGCAGATGTAGCACAGTGGGCCTGGGCACAGATCCTCATCAGCCTGCCTGTGTTGCACAGCAGCAGGGAGGTGTTGGTGCTGTCCTCAATGGCCTCAAAGTCCTTTATGCCCTTCTCAAAGCACGAGAAACTCTTCTTCCATATCTCCTGTTCAGCTATAGATACAGACTTCTTCACTGTAAAGGAGGGGGGTTAGAGTGAGGAAGAGGTTCATATTTGTTTATTTTAGGTCTGTTTCCTGAAGTAAGATATCGTGTTTCACAAATATTTCTTATATTGCTTACAGCAGTCATAAATTAAATCATTAGTCAACAAATCAATCATTTACACAAAATCATCCTCCATAACTGATGGGCCAGACTCCCTACCTTCCTTCTCGGTCTGCATGGCAGCAGCCTGGTTCATGTAGAAGACTCCTATCTCGTTGCGAATGTTGCCCAGTCTCTTCAGTACCTGGGCTAGCTGTTCAGGACCATGTTCTTTCACCACCCCGGAGGTCAGCAGCTCGTATGCCGCCTCATAACACTTACTGCTCACAAACAGCTGGTACTCTGGGTCCGTGGCCAGGTCACTGGCCATGTTAAAGGCTGGGGGACAGTCACACAGGCCAGACTGATCTAATATGTAACAACAATGATGCACTGCATTTATATATAGGATTGTTCAAGCTTTTAAGTATTTTAATGTTAGCGTTTGTTATTACAGATTCTTGCTTCTGAAAAGCATTACAGCAGGGATTATCAACTAGATTCAGCTGCGGGCCTTCAAACCTTGCTTTCATTTGTATACAATCACGTATCACTATTGCGCATGGGAATACTTGGAAACAGATTTCTTATATTAAAATCATTTGGAGCTGATTTCCTGGTGTTTTTCCAGTCTTATGTCCAACAATGAAAAATACTCAAAACCACCCGTGGGCCGCCAATTGGAGTATCCTGCAACATTAAACGGCAAATCTACAGAATACTGAAACTTTTTTTGTCAATTGTGAAGGGATGTGGAGGGATGCGTTTGATGAAAAGTGTGAGTGTCTCCTCACCCTGGCAGCTGCTCTCTCTGTGCAGGCTGTGCAGTACCTCCTGGTCCTCCCTGGTCTGGTAGCTGTACTCCTCCAGGTAGGCAGCACGGTTACTGGCATTCTGGGCAAGCATCAGCTGGATGTCCCCACACAGAGACAGACACTGGCTGTGGAACAGCAGCACCCGCGAGTGCAGGGTACTGCTCACTGAACAGTAGGCATCTGCAGAGGGAGGGAGAGAGCAGAGAAAGATGGATGAAGGAAGGGAGCTAGCAAGGAAGGTTCAACCCTATTTCAACAGTTCCCTCATTATCCATCAGTCCAATCTCACACAGCCAATCTGATCACGGTTAACTACATGTCCCAGAATGCCTAACTGAACCAGAGAGGAGACACTGACCGTGGCACTGCAGGGCCAGTTTGATGTAGCGCAGGGCCCGGCCATACTTGAGCAGATTAGTGGCAGCGTCTGACAGTACGTAGTAGGCCTTGGACGCCTTGAAGAAGAGCTGCAGCTTCATACGGTGCTGCCAGGACCCTGGGATCATCCCTGACCGGGTCGGATGCTTCCGGTCCTCCTGGAAGGGACCAGCTGTACCCAAGAGATACAGAGAGGGGGGATAAGAGAGATAGATAGGGAAAGAGATATAGGGGCAGAGAAATTGAGGTATTTATTAGGGGCTCTTCACATATAACGAGGAATCTGCTCATTATGGTACAACATCCTTCATTATCAATATTGTAGTATATCATTGCTTCTTGATGGGGTCAGTGATGGCCAACCTCTGTCCAGGAGGAGTGCAATCCCTTTCTCCACGGCCTTACTCCCATCCTCGTACTTCAGGGGGATGGGGGTGTTTGGGTCAGCAGCTGGGAGGTCACTCTCCTTCTTAATGCTGCCGTCCACTGCTTTTAGGCCCTGCCAATCACATCCAAACAATATATAAAACATATACAGACGCACACAAACATCAACGACGTCACACCTGCTCAGACCCACATGTTCCCACTGCATCCATCTCCAGTGCTTGAAAGACTATGCCACATGGCCTCAAATTGCACTATTCTGTCTCTCTCCGTCGCCCATACCTTTTCAATATCTAACTAATAATGCCTTTGATTCTTCCACAGTCTTAACGATGGAGGATCAGTTGATTTCAAGGGTCTTTTTTGTTGTTGATGATGATTGACGAGAAAAATATGGTCCAACCCATTGGCTATCTCACCACACCCTCATATGCCATGTCTTGAAATAAGCAGATAGACGTATTAAAAGTACATTTACATTCCCATAACTATCACTACACTGCAGTAGAGGCTCACCTTTAAGACGTAGCTGAGGACATGCCGACATCTTTCCTCCTTGTCTTGAGAGACGGGAAATGCGTAGATTGGCTGCAGCGGGGGGGAAATATTACTTCATTGTCTCTATAGATGTTCTAAGACTCACTAAGTGTAGTGGCTAGTTTCTAGTTAGGTCAAGATATGTCAACATATCCATAATATCACCCAAGCAGAGTAGCTAGTGATAAACGTGTGACACTCACCCTGATCTGGTGAGTGGACTTGTACTTCTCTGGAACAGACAGCTCCCCCACTGATTTGATAATAGCTACAGCTTTGCTATCATCCTGTGAGTCCAACGTGGTACTAAAGGAGCCGTTCTCATCACTGTCCTCTGGTAGGTCTTCTGGATCCTCTTCATCATCCTCGTCACTGTAGCTGTCCTCTGAGCCCCCGGCCCGCAGCGACTCCCCCCCAGCTCCCTCCTCTGGAGGCTCGTCCAACTGGAACAGCTCTGCCAGCATATAGTGGGCCGATGCTATGATCTGAGCCAATCAGAAAAGGGAGAGGACAGTCAGAGAGATGGAACAGGCCAACAACAGAGAAAGAACAGGCTCGCCGTGTTGTTCAACAAACGTGTATTTTATTCTTCTGCAAATTTCTCATCTTTTGATATCAATGACTTGCACAAACATTTTAGAAACAATCAAAGGCTTTTGGTCTTGTGGAGTAAGTAAGAGTACCAGTCCAGTCCATTACCTGTGGGTGCCTGTCCTGGTCCAGGAGCTTCACACAGTTGAGGAGCAACGTTCTGATTGTTCCATAGTGCTTCCTGTTCTGGCTCTTCTTCAGCATCATGTTGCTAGCCACTCTGCAAGAGCAACAACGCACATTCTACAAAACAGAATGTATAGTCTACTGCCACCTGTTGGACTTACTGTATTTGCAATTACTGCACTGACTGATAACCCTATGTTTTGTGTACTGGTTTCAGGGATGTGTAGATAATGTTCCAGGTTGCAGGTGCCTACTTGTAAAGGAGCACAGCCACTGGCAGAGTGAAAGGGTTCTGGCATTTCTCCTCTGCTGCTTCCTCACAGAGAGTGGTGAGGTCATACAGCTTTACGATGTCACTTCCACTAGCTGAGGAAGCACAGAGACAGAACAGTAAGATTAAGTAGGGCTACTGCCACATACTGTTTAATTACCAGGTAATTATCACGTTTATTTTGTAAGTCCTACAGGAATTAGCGAGTGTGTTGTGTTATCTCCCACCTTTGAAGAGCCAGTAGGTATGGCCCTCTTTGGTGCAGTTAGACTTGAGGAAGGACAGAATGTTCTGAGCGATGTCTTTCACAACCCTGGTTGAGAAGGTGGAGTTCTCCAGATCAGGGATGTCTTCCGTTTTGATCATCTCATATTTCTGACCAAATAACAAAATCAGCGCTAACTTTATAACTATTTTTACATTTAGCAGACTCTCATCTAGAATGACTAACAGGAGCAATACAGGTTAAGTTCCTTGCTCAAGGGCACAGACAGATTTTTCACCAAGTCGGCTCGCGGATTCGAACCAGTGACGTTTCGGTTACTGGCTACCTGCCCAGAGTTAAATTGTGAATATGTACAGTACCAGTCAAAAGTTAGGACACACCTACTATTTCCAGGGTTTCTTTATTTTTATTATTTTCTACATTGTAGAATAATAGTGAACACATCAAAACTATGAAATAACACATACGGAATCATGTAGTAACCAAAAAGGTGTTACATCAAAAACTTTTATAGGGATTCTTCAAAGTAGCCACCTTTGCCTTGATGACAGCTTTGCACACTCTTGGCATTCTCTCAAACAGCTTCATGAGGTAGTCACTTGGAATGCATTTCAATTAACAAGTGTGCCTTGATAAAAGTTCATTTGTGGAATTTCTTTCCTTCTTAATGCGTTTGATCCAATCAGTTGTGTTGTGACAAGGTAGGTGTGGTATACAGAATATAGCCCTATTTGGTAAAATACCAAGTCTACATTGTGGCAAGAACAGCTCAAATAAGCAAAGAGAAACAACAGTCTATCATTACTTTAAGACATGAAGGTCAGTCAATCCAAAAAAATATCAAGAACTTTGAAAGATTTTTCAAGTGCAGATTCAAAAACCACCATGAAACTGGCTCTCATGAGGACCGCCACAGGAAAGTAAGATCCTGAGTTACCTCTGCTGCAGAGGATAAGTTCATTAGAGTTATCTGCCCCTCAGACTGCAGCCCAAATAAATGCTTCAGAGTTCAGGTAACAGACACATCTCAACATCAACTGTTCAGAGGAGAGTGTGTGAATCAGGCAATCATGGTCGAATTTCTGCAAAGAAACCACTACAAAAGGACACCAATAATAACAAGAGACTTGCTTGGCCAAGAAACACAAGCAGTGGACATTAGACCAGTGGAAATCTGTCCTTTGGTCTGATGAGTCCAAATTTGATATTTTTGTTTCCAACCGCCGTGTCTTAGTGAGACGCACATTATGTGAATGGATGATTTCTGCATGTGTGGTTCCCACCGTGAAGTATGGAGGAGGAGGTGTGATGGTGCTTTGCTGGTGACACTGAATTATTTAGAATTCAAGGCACACTTAAACAGCATGGTTACCACAGCATTCTGCAGCGATACGCCATCCCATCTGGTTTGCACTTAGTGGGACTACCATTTGTTTTTCAACAGGACAATGACCCAAAACACACCTCCAGGCTGTGTAAGGGCTATTTTACCAAGAAGGAGAGTGATGGAGTGCTGCATCAGATGATCTTCTCCACAATCACTTGACCTCAACCCAAATGAGATGGTTTGGGATGAGTTGGACAGCAGAGTGAAGGAAAAGCAGCCAACGTGTGCTCAGCATATGTGGCAATTCATTCAAGACTGTTGGAAAAGCATTCCAGCTGAAGCTGGTTGAGAGAATGCCAAGAGTGTGCAAAGCTGTCATCAAGGCAAAGGGTGGCTACTTTGAAGAATCTCAAATATATTTTGATTTGTTTAACACTTTTTTGGTTAGTACATGATTCCATGTGTATTATGTCAGTGTTGATGTCTTCGATTTATTCTACAATGTATACAAAAGTAAAAAGAAAGAAAAAACCTGGAATCAGTAGGTATCTCCAAATGTTTGACTGATACTGTAGATAGGGTTAAAATGACAAATTTGGGCATTAAAGACCGGGCTTATTTACCTGGACGATGCCATTGACATGAAAGCACATGACGAGCTCTGGAACATTGCACATCAGATTGTCCAGCCAGTAGTCAATACCCGTGAGAATGTTGATTGGCTTGTTGTTATCCCTGAAAAAGAAGGAACCTTCTAGGTATTTTGCAGGAGAACATTGCTGTGGAACAGTAGTAAACCAATTAAAATGTTTTATATTGACTGCCATGAATGATGCTTCTGGGGCCATTGTTCCCCGCTTTACATAATTCTGACCTGAGCCGCAGGCTGACAGCTGGGTAGCGCCCTCCTCCAAAGATAGGCATGTTGGACCCCACCAGCATGTGGATGTCCTCAAATGTCCACAAGATGTTCCTCACAAAGTCATTCCTCAACCCCTGTAAAATAAGGGGAGGGAAACATTGAATTGAATAGATTAAACTAATGCCAACTAAACAAAAGACAAATGGACATCTTTAATCATCCTGTTGATTCATTTTCTTAGCAGTAGCCTACCTGACTGTTCTCCCCCTCGTTGAACAGTGTGGTAAGGTTCTGCTCTTTGGAAGCCACTTGTCCCAATGCATACTTGCTGTCCATGGGAACCCCTTCCTGTAAAGACTGGACATACAGTCACCAAGGAAGACACAAAGTGGAATCTCAATTCAATGGCTCAGACACAAGAGGCATGTGGCAGGGTCTACAGTCAATCACGGACTACAAGATGAAATCCAGCCCAGTCACGGACCAGGATGTCTTGCTCCCAGGCAGACTAAATAACTTTTTTGCCCGCTTTGAGGACAATACAGTGCCACTGACACGGCCTGCAACGGAAACATGCGGTCTCTCCTTCACTGCAGCCGAGGTGAGTAAGACATTTAAACGTGTTAACCCTCGCAAGGCTGCAGGCCCAGACGGCATCCCCAGCCGCGCCTCAGAGCATGCGCAGACCAGCTGGCCGGTGTGTTTACGGACATATTCAATCAATCCCTATACCAGTCTGCTGTTCCCACATGCTTCAAGAGGGCCACCATTGTTCCTGTTCCCAAGAAAGCTAAGGTAACTGAGCTAAACGACTACCGCCCCGTAGCACTCACTTCCGTCATCATGAAGTGCTTTGAGAGACTAGTCAAGGACCATATCACCTCCACCCTACCTGACACCCTAGACCCACTCCAATTTGCTTACCGCCCAAATAGGTCCACAGACGATGCAATCTCAACCACACTGCACACTGCCCTAACCCACCTGGACAAGAGGAATACCTATGTGAGAATGCTGTTCATCGACTACAGCTCGGCATTCAACACCATAGTACCCTCCAAGCTCGTCATCAAGCTCGAGACCCTGGGTCTCGACCCCGCCCTGTGCAACTGGGTACTGGACTTCCTGACGGGCCGCCCCCAGGTGGTGAGGGTAGGCAACAACATCTCCTCCCCGCTGATCCTCAACACGGGGCCCCACAAGGGTGCGTTCTGAGCCCTCTCCTGTACTCCCTGTTCACCCACGACTGCGTGGCCACGCACGCCTCCAACTCAATCATCAAGTTTGCGGACGACACAACAGTGGTCGGCTTGATTACCAACAACGACGAGACGGCCTACAGGGAGGAGGTGAGGGCCCTCGGAGTGTGGTGTCAGGAAAATAACCTCACACTCAACGTCAACAAAACTAAGGAGATGATTGTGGACTTCAGGAAACAGCAGAGGGAACACCCCCTATCCACATCGATGGAACAGTAGTGGAGAGGGTAGCTAGTTTTAAGTTCCTCGGCATACACATCACAGACAAACTGAATTGGTCCACTCACACTGACAGCGTCGTGAAGAAGGCGCAGCAGCGCCTATTCAACCTCAGGAGGCTGAAGAAATTCGGCTTGTCACCAAAAGCACTCACAAACTTCTACAGATGCACAATCGAGAGCATCCTGGCGGGCTGTATCACCGCCTGGTACGGCAACTGCTCCGCCTCAACCGTAAGGCTCTCCAGAGGGTAGTGAGGACTGCACAACGCATCACCGGGGGCAAACTACCTGCCCTCCAGGACACCTACACCACCCGTTGTTACAGGAAGGCCATAAAGATCATCAAGGACATCAACCACCCGAACCACTGCCTGTTCACCCCGCTATCATCCAGAAGGCGAGGTCAGTACAGGTGCATCAAAGCTGGGACCGAGAGACTGAAAAACAGCTTCTATCTCAAGGCCATCAGACTGTTAAACAGCCACCACTAACATTGAGTGGCTGCTGCCAACACACTGTCATTGACACTGACCCAACTCCAGCCATTTTAATAATGGGAATTGATGGGAATTATGTAAATATATCACTAGCCACTTTAAACAATGCTACCTTATATAATGTTACTTACCCTACATTATTCATCTCATATGCATATGTATATACTGTACTCTACATCATCGACTGCATCCTTATGTAACACATGTATCACTAGCCACTTTAACTATGCCACTTTGTTTACTTTGTCTACACACTCATCTCATATGTATATACTGTACTCGATACCATCTACTGTATGCTGCTCTGTACCATCACTCATTCATATATCCTTATGTACATGTTCCTTATCCCCTTACACTGTGTATAAGACAGTAGTTTTGGAATTGTTAGTTAGATTACTTGTTGGTTATCACTGCATTGTCGGAACTAGAAGCACAAGCATTTCGCTACACTCGCATTTAACATCTGCTAACCATGTGTATGTGACAAATAAAAATTTGATTTGATTTGAAACTCAACAAGAGCACAACAACACAGACTTAAGGTACTGCAATTCCTGCTCATTTTCATAAAGGGAGACCTACCTCTTTGTGTGCTGCAGACTCCTCAGAATCTGAAGCGGTACTAGTGAAGGTAGCGGGCCAGGAGGGACCAAACTCCTCCGCCCCACACCCCTCATCAGTGTTGTCTGAGTCAGGGACAGGCTCTGCGGCTCCGTCACCATTAATACTGGAGAATAGATGGAGGAGTTAACCATTAGGATTTACTCTGGCTAAAATAAGGTTCTTGTTTCTTTTGCAAGTATTTTTTCACATTAACAAGTAAGCTAGTAGTCCAACTACGGCTGTTGCGGTCATGAAATGTTGTCATCCGGTAACTGTCATGCAAAGGACTGTTGTTCTCATGGTTATTGACTTAATTAACATAAACATGTTTAGCATCTCCGGGCTTCCACACATAAAAGCTGCTGATGTGCACCTTTGGAACATCTAGGCCTACATTTTAACAAGTTGAATGGAGCGGCTACTGTGTTGAGCGTAAAAGTGACCATTTGAGACAGGTCCAATAGGCTACATTTCATTTAAAGTGAATTATTAATTTTTGTTGTGATAGGCCTAGAAACCTCAGAATGTCTTTTAAATCAAAACATTTGGGTTGCATGGTACGACTGTATTGATGATGTGTGGCAAGCAAGTTAGGAGATATCTAGTCAATGGAATTAAAATGACAGAATTAAAAGTGAAATCAGAAGGAAAGGCTACAATGACCAAAAGCCAACAGACAAGCTGCTATTTATAATCTGAATAGAGTTGTTATTTGTAGGCTAACTGTAGGATGGTGAGAAGCACAATTAGCCTAGTTACCTAGTTTCTATCAGTTTGATGCAGTCAAAACCGGAATGGGATGATAAATAACTAGCAGTATACTAGCATGAGTTAAGTGGTTGCTGTCTCTCTCTCTCTTCACCTCCGCCTGCTCCGAGCCTCCCGCGTCTAATTCACACACCGCACAGTCCCTCGACCACTCCATAGCAGCTACAGCTGCTCGCTCTGTGCCCCTCTCCCTCCCTCCAGTTAATAAAGTAGCAAAACAATTGGCTTTTCTGCTGCTTCCCTCACTTGGATTGGACCGGGGTGTGGACCCGACCGGCTCCATACGGGGATGAGTCTGGTTGTCCTTATGTCCATTCGGAATGGGTTTTTCCATATTGGGTCAAGGGCTTTCCCATATCCATTTCGGAACAGGAGCTCTAACTCCCATCACCACTCATCACATAGAATATTTAGATTCAATAATAAGGTGTTTAGAGAGTGATTAGAGAGGGACTATAGAGTGCTGAGTACCAAGCCATTAGTGAGGACCGTTAGCAAATTGGATAGGCTACCCATCAGCGCCATTAATTTGCGCAGTTTTGGATGAGATTACCGTGACCAACGGTCAGAGGGAATTGGACTGCGGTCATGACTCGTGACTGCCGGTGTGGTGGTAATGCGGTCACTGTAGCCCTAAGTCCAACAGCCCTAAGTCCAACCTCAAATAACTCACCTGTAGTAGAGGAATTTGGACAGGATTGCTTTTTGGTACCAGTGTTCCTTGCTCTTCTTTTTTCTCTGCCACTTTTGATCTATTAGTCTCTGGTAAAACTCCTTCAGCCATGTCCAATCTCCTGTCTGTGACAGAGCATACATATGGATCTTACTACTATACTGGCTACAATCAAAGAAAAACACAATCAAATGTATTTCCACAACCATTGTCAATCATTCAGACATTTTCAGACTTTCTCACTTCCATAGTGACATTAAAACAGGCTTATTCTCCACTGGCTGTCTAATTGTACCTGAGAGGACCTCATGAAGAGCTCCTGAATGTCCAGTTCATCAAGGAGGAGAGTCCTTCCCACGCGGTGGACGGCCATACTGACATGGGACTTACTGTAGGGGATCTTCAACAGCTTCTTGATGTTCTGAGTAGAGAAGAGAATGAGACCGTTAGCTTCAACAAACTATTTTGATTACCAAACATGTCAAATACATAACACAGTAGCAAAACAAATTCTTAGATAGTCCTACCTCAGAGTCTGACACCACATCAACATCATCCCCAATAGAATCAATGAAGTCATAGGCCATACCAAAACTGTAGATAGAAGAACATACAAGTACATGAGCACCTTGCAACAATTCAGTGATGATGCATACCACCAGATACTACATCTTGTTTAGGACTAAATAACCAGCACTTCACCTGGAGAAAGGCTTGCTCTTGCTGCTGGACCCTAGTACAGTGGACCCTGCAGGCCCAAGTTGGGGACTCTCCCGGAGCCAGTTGGCAGGAGGCAGCTTCAGGTCTGTCTTCTCCTGCAGTAGTGCATAGGTGGTGGGTGGAGGGGCAGCAGAATACTTCACCACCGCACGGCTCTTTATTTCGTTGTTGCCAAGGCACATCTCCAACTCCTTTGATACACGTAAACAATGGTAGCATTGATGGTAAACTCAGGCAACTTGATTCAATATAACAAGTAGATAACTAGATTATTGTGAAGTTAGATGCAACTCATTTAATACATGTAAATATTCCATGTATGTGCAGCTAGCTAGCTACAGAGATAACATGCATAGACATAACTGCAGTTCAAAGCGTGCTAGCTAGCTAGCTACAGTACAGCTTACCTGTCTGCCAGTAGTACTGGCAATATCACCCCCACTCTCATCTAACGTTACATCTTCACTTCCACGGTCTGGAGGGACGCAATCCTCTCCGTTCCCTGGTGCTGAACTCATTTTATGTCTGCAATTCAAGCTAGCTACTTGTCACAAAACGAATGCTGCCCAAGGGGTAGCCGTCCTTAGCTAACTAACTAGCTTCCTGAAAATGTCAACAACAAAAACACAGTGATAACCTAAATGAATTGCAAGTGCTGGCTAGCTAGCCACTGTAGTTGCTAAATATACCACCAGCTGATTAGATACCTAGCTAGCTAGCTAACGTTATAGCTTCACACACCAAGCGACATATTGGTTCATCTGAGCCAAACGATGAAATTGGCAAAATGGCTAACACTATCTCCGTTCTGCAGTCATCCAGACTGTATCAACACCACTTGCTGCGTTATTCTGTTTGCTGCTGTTGACAGAACACACATTTGCGTAAAGACACAGATTATCCATTATATTGACCAGATATTCCAGCCGCCGCTCCAACAATAAAAATAAATGAGGGGTGGGACAAGATGGCGGAGTGAGTGGTCGCATTAAACTGAGCTCCTAAACTTTAAATTGAATTCAAGTCCTAATTTGAGTTTGACGACGAACAGAGTTAAAGTTGCCTTTCTTACTGTATTTTGTTTTCTTTCAATTAGTTTGGTGGTTCATCGAACATCTCTTTTACACTTTGTTATACTTAAGTTCAGCCAATAGAAGCTAGCAATACATCAGCGTTAGCTAGCTATTAACCTTAGCTGAGATAGACGCTAACAGTGTAGAGGGAGCTGTCGTAACCGAGGTGAGTACTGTCAACTATGTGGACGATTTTGACACCCCCAGAAGTAACGGTACCAAGGTTGCAGAAATTCTTCGGTACAGGTGTCCAAATAACCAATTTGAACCCCCCCAACCCGAAGAGACTACGAGAAAGTGACGCGGGGCAGACTCAACCACCCCAGCAAATAAAGCCATCTTCAAGGCAATCCAAGGTTTAAACAATAACGTTACATTTGACGAACAAGCTACTCGGCTGAATGGATTTGATGAGAGGATTTTTAAATGTATATTTAAACTATCGATTGCAAACGTTTCCAAAACTACAGAGTTTAATGCAGCAGGCATTAAGGATACCACTAATGATGTGAAACTGTTGAAAAATAAAGTTGATGCCCTGGCAAAAGAAAACGAGGAGCTGCGCACAGCCAGTGCTGAACCAGACGGATACAAGCACCGATGGGGAGCTGAGACTGAACAGGCTACTTGAAACTGATGGTGAGAATATCAAATAGATTGTGATTGACATTATTGGGAAGTTTGTTCCATGTCCCCCTGCTACCCTGAACATCGCGGTAGATGTTGTACACTGTCTCGGAGAAAAGATAAAGGAGAACGACAGGTTCATATGGAGTCTCTCCTCACTCAAGTGCAGTTACAGTATATTAACTACAGAGTCAGCATTTATCCCAAGACCAATGCAGTGTGATCATTGTAAAGCTTTTGGTCATGTATCAAGTGTTTGCAGAAGGGAGAAGCCGAGATGTCCAAGTTGTGGAAAATATCATTATGTGTTATAAAAGTGATGCATATGTGACATGTTGCAATTACGGTGGAAACCATGCAGCCACATCTTTCGAATACCCCACAGGTGTGAAATAGAATGAGGTGGCCAAAATCAGGGTTGCACAGAGCATTTCATATACAGCAGCTGTGAAAGGGTTTGAATGGTGCACCAGAAGAGTCCATGGTGGTGGATAAGGCCGCAGGGGTTGCCTTTCACCATCAGGATCCTGACATGTGAAAGGTTAAGAAGTGGACTTTGTGGCCTTTATAGCTATGGTAATTAATGGCACTGTCAAGGTAGAGAGAAGACTCTGGGGCCTTTCTGAACAGGTGTATGTATGTATGTATGTATGTATGTATGTATGTATGTATGTATGTATGTATGTATGTAAACACACACAGACACACAGTGGGGCAAAAAAGTATTTAGTCAGCCACCAATTGTGCAAATTCTCCCACTTAAAAAGATGAGAGGCCTGTAATTTTCATCATAGGTACACTTCAACTATGACAGACAAAATGAGAAGAAAACAAATCCACAAAATCACATTGTAGGATGTTTTTATTAATGTATTTGCAAATTATGGTGGAAAATTAGTATTCACATTTTGTTCCCAGTTTCGCCTCTTCCTCTCTGGTA
Source organism: Oncorhynchus keta (assembly GCF_023373465.1). Lineage (NCBI taxonomy): Eukaryota > Metazoa > Chordata > Actinopteri > Salmoniformes > Salmonidae > Oncorhynchus > Oncorhynchus keta. The sequence goes on from NC_068456.1 coordinate 18,615,738, forward strand.
ATGCTAGACGTCAGAGCAGGGATACTTTTGAGGAGATTGGAAACTATTGGGATCTTATTTCAGGACACTGCACGTTTCCCGTACGTCGTCAATAGGCCGCGCGGCGCATTCTGGGTACACTCCGAGAAGACGGTCTCTTCAAGGAGTTAATTGAGTGCTAGCACAAAAATCCAACATGAGCATGAATTACGTGAACAAGAAGCTCAGAATTACAAATATTTTCCAAGATTTGAGATGAACTTGTCCTTTGTAATATCGTATATCGTTAAACTCGTGTCATTACGTGCTTTCGAGGAAAATAGGTTTCTCGAATCATACCCAGATTGACGATGAGCAGCATAACAACGTAAACGCGATTGGTCGAAAGTCTGCTGGGCGGAGCGTTACACGTTCCCCCATTTATTTCATGCTGTGATTCTTGTATCCTGCTTTTATAATGTCTCCGTTTAAAGTAGCGAGAGAGCTCACAACTTCCGGGTGAAAAAACTAAATAAAATACTGCATTTGCAGAATTATGAATTGAGCCAAACTCCAAATTAAGCTGTGAAGGATAAGTAGCTTCTAATACAACATGATATAATACAGTATTTGATATAATTGGATTTAGACAAACACATATACAAGAATACTGGTTTGGGTTGGACTTTCAGATTGATAGAACATATCGGTTGTGATGTTGCAACCAATGTACCCTGGGTCTTGTTAGTTGCTGCTACCTTCATATTTGTTTACTTTTGACCCGGATATGCCATTTCCTTCTAGATGTTTACTTCCAGTGAATTTCCAGAAAAGGCTAGACAAATTGAATAACTTTCTATTCATTATCTTATGTTATATTATTTTATTTGTCTATTCTTTACCCTGACTTATCTTTAGCAACATTTAATTATTCCTTTATTTTCGTATTCCCTTTCCCCCAGTTAAACAATTGGAAGGGCCAATGCAGACGTTTTTATCTCAATATCAAATCATTTCTGGGTAACAATTATGTAGCCTACCTTACTGTGGTTGTTTTCAATTAAAATGCTAGGCCTGTCTGGCAGTAGTCTGAGTGGAGGGGAAAACATCAATGTTATTGGCAGAGAGGTTTGGAACTCCCTATGTTATTGGTTTATTAACACATTTCCTGGTAATGTCACAATTTCACAGTATTATTCCTCCCTCATAGTGTGGAAATATATATAAAACAAAAACTCTCCTTGATTGCACTGGACCTTTAAATTAAACTGTACCTAACTAGTTTAAAATGAATTGAAGTAAATTGGGATAAAGCAGCCACTACAAAGAAAACAAAGACATCATCTTTGGAAGTGTGCGTGGCGTGGGGAAGATGAGGGAAGACTTCTCAGCCTATCGACACACTAACAGGACAGCCAGGACACAGAGGGCACCACCAGCAGGCGTTTCCCAGGAACCATCTGGAGAGGTCCACTGTGGCAGCTGCTGCCCAGGCAGGAGAGCACTTTGTGGTTCGGGAGACATGATGAGGACCGTCCTGTGTCCCTTGGACTGCTGGCAGCTTCCAACTGTTCCTCCTCATCCAAGCCTTCCAGATACTCCTACCATAGCAGGCATTAGATAAATAAACCATATTATCCAGATACTCTTCTTTAGGAAATCTGAAAGCTACACATCTTGATAGTCTTAGAAGTGCAAATGAAAAATGTAAACATTGAGATACGGAGATGTTGAATTGTATTATACATTTCTCTTAAGAACTGGGTTCTTACTGGAATACAGATCAGACTACCATCCATCCCTTTTGTTCTTCAGTAATTCATCAAGTCCAGATTAATTACGTGATGAAGGGCCGTCTAAAGTACACCATTCATCATAGGATTTAATGAAGTAGATTTAAAAAATGTGTAAATCAATCACGTCATAAATGAGAAAGATTATTATGTGTGATGTATAAAAGACAAAAGAAGACACTGAGTAGACATTATGGCATTATATTCCTCTACTGATAAAAGATTCACCAATAAAATGCAAGCTTTTAATTTAGAACTTTGTCGAATTGATACTGCCACAATCCATCTGAGGCACTTACACCAGCTGAATAGCAAACATGATTGAGGTGCAATGTATGTGTGTGTGATGGCGTGCCTGCAGGTGTTTTGCTCTGTCTTCCGTACTGCGCCTACAGAGTAGTGATGGGTCGTTCGTAGGTGAACGTTGGGAGCCGGCTCGCATGTCAGAAGAGCCGAATCTATAAATGTAAAAAAAAAAAAAAATCTGAATAATCAAAAGATTTAAATAAATATAATTAACAAATAAAATTAAAATAATATAGGCCTAAATCCTCAAGCACACACATTCTAACATTCAGACTAACAGCCTCACCTGTTGTTTCTGTCAAACAGACACGCAGTGTCAACCAATGAACCAAAGATGCGTGAGGGAGGGCGGAGCCAACTCACTCACAGTCACACACCTAACAGCCAAGGAGAGAGGAAGGACAGCTGTGAAAACAACAGCTGGAAAATGAGTCGGAAGCACAGTAGCATTTGGGTGCATTTTAATAATGTAGGCAATGTTAGAGCACAGTGTAGAATTTGCCAAAACAAAATCTCATATAAAGCCGGTTCTACGCACAACCTACACCGGCATATGCGAACTGTGCACCCAACTGTGAAGCTAGCTGTAGCGGAGCTTCGAGAAACTAGCGGCCCTGCTAGTGATAGTGGTGGAGCCAACATCTCCACACTTCAAGTCAAGTAGGCCTACTCCGCGACCGACAGCAACGCAGTCTTCTATGGACCAGTTTATGCCAAAGTCTATGTCTGTAGCAAAACAAGGCCGATTTGATATCGCATTGGCTAAAATGATTGCCACCGATTTACATACATTGTCGATCGTGGAGGACAGGTTTTAGAAATTATAGCAATAGTCTAAATCCAATGTACACAACTCCAAGCAGGAAACCCCTTTCAAAATAACTTATTCCACAACTGTAGGAGAGCACACAGGCTTCAGTGCGGGAAAGAGTCCAAAAAGCTACTGCAGTTTGCCTTACCACTGACTGCTGGACATCAAGCAAGGGTAACCACGTATTACATGTCGGTTACATGTCACTTCATTGAAGATTTTTTTATGTCTAGCTGTCTTCTGGACTGCTTAGAGTTCAGCGACAGACATACCTCAGAGAACTTGGCAGAGGAACTGTTGAGAGTGGCCAGAGAATGGCAAGTAGATGGAAAAGCGACAATGCAGCTAACATAACCAAAGCCATAAAACATTTAAAATGGACTCATCGTCCATGTCTTGCCCACACAATCAACCTGATTGTAAGAGATGCTCTGAAGGTGATGAAGCCCACTGTGGACAAAGTGAAAGCAGCGTTGGAATACATCCACAGGAGCACTGTAGGTGCTGAAAACCTAAAGTCTACACAACGCCAGATGGGGATGCCTGAGCTGAGGCCATAACAAGACTGCACTATAAGGTGGAATTCAACATTGTATATGTTGAAGTGGTTTTTTGAGTCATAGGAAGCCATCATCTCTACCTTGGCCATTGTCAATGCACCTGTTGATGCTCTGACCCAAGAGGAATGGGAGGTGGTGGAGGAGGGTGCAAAAAACCTGGAACCCTTTGAGCAGGTCACTGTGGAAATCAGTGGAGAGGTACAGTAAGCAGTTATTACAACATTATTATTTAATCCAGTAGTATATATGTATATGAGCAGTACATGAGAATGTAGTATCAGTAGACAAAACATGAACCTGAAGTAATAAGTTACTGCTATCTCTTTTCAGCTATGTGACAGCCTCAAAAATGATACTCTGTGTAAGGGTCTGCAGCGAATCACAGCCAGACACCAGAGAGAAGCTAATGTAACCACAGGACATGTGACAGAGTTGATGGACACCCTATGTTCATCAATGGACAGAATCCACAGAATGGAATATAATCACGTGCTATCAGAAACCGCTGCACTTGACCCCAGGTTTAAGAAGTTAGCCTTCAGTGATGCCAGATCGATTGATGAGGCTCTTCAAAGAATAACCTCAGCAGCAGGGAGGGACAGCCCCAGCAGTCAGCTGGCTCAGGCACCAGGGCAACAGGAAGAAGAGGGATCAGATGGATTAGAAGCACCAGCAGTAGTGCCACAAACGTCTGCTGTTGGGATGCTGTTTGATGAGAGAGTAACTGGGGATGCAGAACGATGGAATCCCTCAGCATATGCCTTAATGGAGCTCCGATCCGAGCCCCTCCTCCAAAGACCTGCAGATCCTCTGAGCTGGTGGAAGAACAAGGCCTCTGTCTACCCACGGCTTACTAAAGTCATGACAGGAATACTCTGCATAGTGGCCACATCCGTTCCCTCTGAGAGGGTCTTCTCGAAAACGGGACAAATAATTACTGAGAGAAGAAACCGCATCAGCCCCCTGAAAGTGAGGCAGCTTGCATTTCTGAATGCAAATTTCTCATAAAAGCAAAATATGTTCAGCATTGCTGTGTGCTGCTGGTTATAACATGGCAATAAAGAAGAGAGAGAAAAGAGGGACCTGTTTAATGTTTTAAGTTGGGTGCTGCAGTTTTGCACATTGTTATTTATTTTTCTTTGATGGTGCAATATTCTATTATGTTGTTCAGATTGTATTAGTTTTGAATTGTTACATTTATATGCACTTTGTTTATATGCATTCAAAAGTTATACTTTAAATGCAAATGTTTAACAGCATTCTTTTTCATAACAAACCAATGCATTTTTAAATACATTGTGGTTAAGGTAGAGTATGATTTCATTTTATTTAATTAGAGTTCGTGGCTAAATTCACAATATCTCCAGCAGATGGCAGCTCTGTATGAGTAATGGTTATGGTCTGACAAGTACAGTAGTTATCTGTTATGTTGTGCATGACCTCATCAAGAAAGACGTCACCTGTCGGGGGCCCAGTCTTGGGAAAGAAATCGGGTTTGTACTTCATGTCAGAGACGGGCAAATTAGAGCATCTGCATGGAAGGGAGCTTGATGATGTCTATTAGACATGCTACAACATGTCCCAAAGGCTGGCAGATACCCCTCAGCAGCAATCTGTTTCACTGTAACCACTTAAAGAGGACATGGCCGACTGTACTGGGGAGAGGAGGGAGGGTCGGGTGTAAGGCAAGGAGAACACCTGCTTGGGATGTCTGTATATTCTCTATGCGGGCAAAGAGAGAGAGAGAGAGAGAGAGAGAGGTGGGCTGGGGAGCAGCTGCTCTCTTTCAATGAGCACTCTACAGGGAGATTGTTGTTCATTTTTTTTTTCTCTCTGGGGTCTCTATCTTGCCTGACCTTTACTTCACTGTTAGATCATGCAGTATTTATAGAAGAGATGAATTAGACAATGAGCTAACCTTTTGAACCATCCATTCTCTCACAGTTAGTAGGTTTGCGGCTGGAGACAGTGGATTAACCGAACATGTGTTCAGTAACCACAGGAGCAGAGAAAGAGTTAGAAGACAGATGACTATCTAAGATCGTCCTCTTATCTTTTATCTTCCACCCTATGGGAGACTTGCTAAAAATATTACTCAACAATACAGTAATGTACGGAAAGGCAAAGATGTATCCACCTGGAATCGCAATTCATAGGCACCATCAAATCACCATCACATATCTTATCTTACAGAGGCAGTTGAACTGAATTTGGATAAGGGAAGAAGAGTGGAGGTGGTATCAGGGTTTCTGTGGCCTTTTTTTGATTGATGAAAGTTATGAACCGGTAGATTGTGTGACTGTATTAATGCTTGGTGAGAGAATTGTACAGTATTCATGAAGAGGAGCTTTTAGCCATATTGAGAAGCAGGTGCTGCTTACAAAGTAACACCTGCACCTCTCTGTCTGGCGGTCAGTCTGTCCATCTGTCTGTGAGTTACTTTGGACTGTATTTTCTGCCTGCACCTGCTGGATAGTGAGTCTATAGTGCTGGCCTTGGCTTCACCACAACATGCCTGTTCCATTCATTGACTGTGCACCACGCCCCAGCCTCAAGCAGCTCAGCATCAAATCAAATCAAATTGTATTTGTAAACAACAGGCCCTTCCCAACCAATCAGAGAGAAAGAAAATAGAGAAATAATAGAAAAGCAATAACCCCACACACACACACACACACACACACACACTCTTCATAGAGGAGGAAGAACTCACAGGGGAACACATTGAGAACCATGAACTCAATTATAGATGACTTGACCCCTTTCTCTGTCTGTATATTTGTAGGTAGATTTGTTTTTGTTTCCTCTGCCCACTCCACCCACCCTCTGTCCCCACGTAGTGACGTATTTTAAATCTCTGTGGCAACAGCATACTAATTTATTCAGTTCGCAGAGAGGTCAAGAACAACCCACCCACCCTAACTCTACAAAACACAGCAAAACCCATTCCCCCATCATAACCATGATAAGTGAAAGAACCCATACTCAAAGGACCTGTTCGAGAGGATCAAATCCATTATGCATTGTGGGTAAATGGTGACTGATTTACTAATAATAATGAGCAGTTATTTATGATGTAAGGTGATCTGCAGATCAGGCAGTCTGTCGGCTGCAATGTCGAACGAGCCCTATGTGGTCCATCCATACCATGTTTGTATGTGCGTGTGTTACTGAGTATTTGTGCGTTTCTGTGTGTTTGTGCATGTTTGTGTTCACACTGTGATGTGTAAATATGGACCAACAAGTGCAAACAGATGCCAGCTGGCGTATCAGACTTCCAATCACTGTCTCTCACAGACAAAAGACACAATTCAGTAAACAAGCTTTCAACCACCAAAGCGTACCTTGATGAATATTAAATTAGACACTTTGAAATGAATCGTACCTCTTTGTTACTGGAGGCCCTAGCCCCGATCCACCGTGTCTGTTTGCTGTTATTTATTTGCAGGTGTGTCTCTTTGATGTGACGAGTTGAGAGGTTCTGCACCTGCTGGAGAGAAAAGGCTTTGATAAGGACCGGAAGATTGCCAGACAACCAAAGTTCCTGTATCCCTCCCTGCATGAAGGTGCTAAAGCAAACGAAGGTGGCCTTCATGTTATTGTAAAGCACTCCGTCATCCTATACCTCCCTCCGATTTTGATCTGTGAATATAAAATCATTTTTGTGATCCTCCCTAAGTAACATTAGCATGATAATATAGGTCAGCCTCGAGGGAGCAAAGTGCAAGGTGGCAACAAAATGAAACATGCATGTTTGGGTCAACAGTTAAGCATAACAAAGGTCCTTTTAGTAATAATATGATTGGATGATGTCCTTGGAATACAAAGCATAAAATTGTCAAGTTTTTCCCATAAAAACAAATATGCCCATGTGGATAGAAAAAAGAGAGACATGTCGCAACAAAAAGTATTCTTGGTCAAACATTTCAATAACAGCTGATATTGTCTGGAGTCTGTTTCGTCAAGGATTCAATTTGCGTAGTCTTAGTGAATGGCTGTTTGGAAAAAGCTACACTGTTTCCTCATACTACTATCTCCACCACCACCTGGACTAGCTGCCTATTCAGAGGTACCCTCATCTACATTATTAACAAAGAGCTCCAATACTGCCCTTCTCCCAGTCCCCCTAAACACAAGTTTACCCTCGTGTTGTACCGGACGAATATTCAGCAAGCCAATTTCGGCAAATGACAGCCTCTGTAATTCCCTTTTATTGCAGATGACCGGTGCAGTAATGAAGTTTTGCGCTTTGCATTTCTTCCATTACCTATTCATTAAAGATGCGACTGGAAAATAGAGTTGTCATGGAGATGGCTCTGCAAATTCACACAACATCCTACGAATGTTTTCTGTTTACTCTGGTTCCAAGATAACTAATGGCAAAATACCCCCTCCTCTCCCCCACCTCTTTTGCAACCTCGCCCTCTTTTTGTGTCCTTCCCTTTTTATACATTCTCTCTATTGCTCTCTCTCTTTCTCTGCCACCCTCACCCTCTCTAATGAAACAAATTCGAACTGATGCAATGAGCTCACATTAAGATGTGTGTTTATTTCTGCTCAGGCTGGTTCATTACAGTCTCAACCTCCAGACAAAAACAGTTCTCATCTTAGGCTGAAATGAGAAAGAGCCCACTCCACTCCGAGGCAGAGAGAGAAATGTAATTTAACAGCAGTGCTACGTGGTCCAACTGATCTGTCTATCTCTCTACTTTCTGTAGGACATGGCAGTCAGTCTGCATTCCCTGCCAACCCAAAGATCCTTGTTACAGTGTGCCTAAGCTTTCCAGAGGCTGTGGTGATAAAGGTACTAGCTATCTCATTCCTACAGAGGACCAGAGGATAAGATGTCCTGCAAATGTCCTGATCATGGAGGGAGTTTGCCAAGTTGAGATAAGAACTCCCTAGTTAACCTCTATATGGCAGTAACATTGCTAGCCTCTCACGGAAGTGTGTGTGCATGTGTGTGTACTGCACAGAGTAGTGGTGGGGCCTGTTAGCTGTAGTCTTGTCCAAGCTGCTGCCTCATGTCCCAATTGGAGAGCCGATTGGTCTGGCGTGTTGTCTCCAGGCAGGATAAAACACTGGCTCCTACTCCACATCACACACACTGGTTTTTCACAAGTCCACTCTTTCATTTTTAGGTGATGAATAAGTAGTTGTGTATGCAAAATCACCTGTGGGTTGTGTGTAGGATAATATGACCTTATGTTTAGTGAAATAGCTAGATTAATATACAACCTGAGGAGGGAATATACAAAGAAAAACATTACAAGGATGGGTTGATCCATCACGAACACAGCACATGGAAAACATGTCAAAAGGCGTGAAGACTGTGTCAGTCAGTGAATCATTTAATTAGCTGTAATCAAATAACAGCATCCTTTTTATCAGGGTGAATGGGGACGGTTCATTTGAGTGTGTACATCACGTTGAGTGCTTGGCCTATGCCTTTAATCAGCCTGTAATTATCAGACAGATTCTCAATGCCACACTAATTAAGATATTCAAACGCTACATGGGAAAACGTTGTAATATGGAGATTTCCTGCACAACACCAGGGAAATCTCTGTAATTCTCAGACCATTCTCAGTCCAGCTAGACAAAGATTGAGAGGATTTGTTATAGAAAATGTCTAAATGGCATTGTATGTGTAATTACATCCGTATTAACTATGCATTAGAGTTCACTTCTGTATATGATCATTTGCAAATTATTGAATTAATCCTTTCTAATGATATTGCTTGTTTTTTATTATTATTATTATAGTCACTTTGACAAATTATTTTTTTTAAATGCATCAATGTTAATCCAAAATCATATTTCTAAAACAATTCTTGACCAAAAAAAACTATCCCCCCACACACTGCAAAACTTAGCCAATGGTCTTCCCACATATTGACCTGACAGCATTGTAGATAAACCCTCTCCCTCACTGTGCTTTTCTTATTTCAGCCAATAGCTTCCTGCCATTTCCGTGTGTTCATTCAACAGAGGACCCCTCAAGATTTCCACATTTCTACTTCCCTCGAACCACTCTCCTTCCTCAGTAAACCCCTGCCTCACAACAATTTAATCCCATTACCAAAGCCTGTTAAACCTATCCAGTTTTACAGATTAGGAATGCAGCACAACTCTGCTCCCTACTCTAATGTTTGCTGCATGTATGTCAAAGCAAAGGTGTCTCAAACATTCAGATCAAAATGTCCAACAAGCTCCGGTATAGGCAGGTTAATTAGAAGTCAGGTGCTGTTGGCAGCTTGTAGCACAAAGCTTCTTCATTTAGCCGTTTCCAACATTGTTTTCTTCAGTGGACTACTTGATATTGCCTGTGAGCAGTGGAGGCTGCTGAGGGGAGGACCGCTCATAATAATAGATGGAACGGAGCAAATGGAATGTCATCAAACACTTGGTAAACATGTGTTTGACGTATTTGATACCATTCCACTGATTCTGCTCCAGCCATTACCACAAGCCCGTCCTCCCCAATTAAGGTGCTGCCAACATCCTGTGCCTGTGCTGTATGTGACAAATGGAGTTTGGGAGTGTTTGTCCTTGGAGTTGTTTACCTCATTTGAGCAGCACCAGTTCAATTAACCTGAACAAACATGTTTTTTGATTAGTCAAGCTTTTAAGCTGGCTGGCTTCCTTTGAAAAACTCAGAGAGACAATTATCTTGTTTCAAATTAAATGTAACTTGCTTTCAAAAACAATTGAACTGCAATTTTCTACATTGTTATTATATCCTCTCTCATCTGGTTCTCCATTCACAGAACCTCTGCTCTTTAGAAGTCAGCATTGTGGGAAATCATCGTGAAGTAATAGGATACCCTCACTTTAAACAGCACTTGTCCTGTTCCAACACATATTTATCTACTGGAATACAGTCGTAAAGAGACTGGATCTCTCATTAAGGGGTAAACTGAACTCTCACACTCCTGCCAAAAGCTTAAATATTGAAACCCAGTCAGAGTTTCGGAGCATGAACATGTTGCTGTTTTGGGAGAGGGGCTACAGCACATTTGGCAAGAAAACAAAAGAGAGAAACATGTGGGAAGGAGGAGGATGTGTCGGTATTCTCTTAGAAGGCTCTTTCAAAGTGTCAGAGTAATTTTCACGCAGTAGACACCATGACATGAAACCAATCAAGAAAACAAGGAGTGTCGTAAGCGTGCATTTCTCACCAGATTGTGCAGTCTAAATGAGAATGTTGAGAGATGTGGACTGAGTATTAATATCAAACTGTAGGGTTTAGACTCTAATGAGCACCTTCAAAGCAAGATATAAATGTGATGCACACACACGTACATACCAGACGGACGCACAGACACACACACACACACACAAGCACACATTCACATGCATGTGTGTATGTGGTACTTTTATAGTTTGTATACTGTTCAACTTTTGAATCTAAATGATTCCCCATGAGTTAATCCTTGTGATATTGCATGCGTGTGTGGGTGTTTGTGTGTGAGGGGCTGTAAATGTGCTGCTGAAGGGGAGTTAGGTTAAGGCAGAGATTTATCCTCATAAGTAAAGTAAAACTTAAAGATAACTCCCTCATCGTTCTTATTTAATTAGAAGGGTAGACCATGGGTAGACCAGATCTGACTGCCCTCAGAAATGACTGATTATGTTGATGTAGCTACAGTACTTAAAAGCAGAGACTAGGAATGAGATTGAGAAAGAGGACGTTTTATGAACTTTAATGTTCTTCTGAAATCAGTAGTCTATATGGGGAGAGAATGAATAGACTGCAGGCTTCACTTTTTTGTGTGTGAAAAAAGGGAGAAGGAGAGGATAACACAATGAAAGCTGGAGAGGGAGCCTTGGTTTGAGGTAAAATATTCATTCAAATGACGTAAAGTGTGGAGCAGAATAAGAATAACCTGTCTTTAAAGATTAAATATAACCCTTGAAGGTGTTATTGTATTCCCAAAACCAAGTCAGGACTTTGAAAGTCATAAAATATCTCTCCCTCTCTGTGAGTTAAGTCCCTGAAATGCACTACCACAATCATGAGCCGCCCATTCGCTCTCCCAGTTGGAGAATTGTTTTGCATTTTAAAAAGGTCAAACACTCAGATGTCTGCCATGAGGAAAGAAAAAAGGAGACAACCTTGTAATCTGTAGAAATATGCAGTCGCATACTACAGATCCTGTGGGTAGGGCTTAGTGTTCTGGTGAATGGTGTGTTTACCTTGTTCTGTCAAATGATGACAGATGCAGCACGTTGGTGTAAATCTTTGTCAACAACAATTCATCTTTCTTTTCTTCTTCTTTCCACGTGGCTGTTCGCAACTCAACACCTGTTTCCCCAAAGCAACTCTAACTGATAGAGATAGGAATAGATATGCTAACATCAGATATTGGAGAAAGCTTTTGACCACCAAATATTTTGTTTTTATTTGGGTGCTTGTGCATGCATTGTGCTTGCGTGTGTGCATCGTCAGTGTGTTTGTGTGTGTGTGTGTGTGTGCGCGTGTCTGTGTGTGTGTGTGTGCCTGGTTTGTGTGTGTGTGCCTGGTTTGTGTGTGTGTGTGTGCGCGTGTTTGTGTGTGCGCGTGTTTGTGTGTGTGTGTGCCTGTTTGTGTGTGTGTGTGTGCCTGTTTGTGTGTGAGCTTCAGTGCCTTGGAACTAATCTAAACATCCCTGCTGTGTTTCTCAGTGAGTGTATCAGTACAACGATCATGACTAGTTCATTGATTTCACAACATTGTCCCTGCATCGATCTTGGTCTCCTAGAGTTAAGGAGGTCTGTGTAAAAGAGAGAGAGAAAGAGCACTTATTATATTATTCTACTCACATCACCAGCAAAATACTGTATTACCTACTGTAGGCCCTATAGTAAACAACAAAGCACACACTGGTTATGAGACATGATAAACAGCCTCATATTCCACATATAAGGCTGTTTATGGGGTGTGAAACAATAGTTGATCTGATTTTGAATATTTATTTGAGCTTTCGTTTTAGCTCATGTGATTTTTAAGTCAAATGCTGGTGTTTTTTTCTCTTAATGCATCATCCTTGTGCGAAATCATGGTAAGTACACACCGTTAAAGTTAAGTGCTTTGTTTCACCCAAAACAAGTGACAACTGAACTGCTACCAGTCTGAAGGAGACGAAACGTTAACTTTGATGCAGTATTGAAACACATAATCCTGAGATGTTTTGAAACATGACATGGTGTATTGTTACACTTAGAATCAAGTGTTGTGAAACAACTTGCCAGGGACTGGGAGACCTACCGGGAAAGGTTGAAAACACTATTATGGTCTTTTGAATCCTGTCTAGTGCAGAATCACTTCTTCTGGAGTATGTTTAACATTGGTTTATGTATCTGATCATTTGCCAGTTTAACCCATTTTGTCAGGTTTTGTTGAGCACAGTGCTCAAACCACAAGTAGTGACTAGAGGTTTTACGTTAAGCATTGCAGCATAAAAGTTTCAAATGTGGGAACGGGTCTTCTCATCATTAAACTTTCTTTTGTCTGACTGTTTTCATATGCGTTCATCGTATATCCATCCATTAGGCTTACACCTATAATAATTTAGTCTAAATGTTGAATTACCCATAATCCTCTGAAAATATAGCCACGTGTCAAGATAGGAAGGAGATTAAAACCAGACTTCCAATGTGTTCAATCACAAAATGTTCTCTCTTTATCCTAAAAAATATATACATTTGAGTAGCATATTAAGTTGGATTTATTTTTATTTTATTTTGTAAAATGAAATGAACAAATCACTGAAACAACTTGCATTCATTTTTTATTAACTATATGTTTTATTATTATTATTATTATTTTTAAATCAATTTCAATTCACCACATAATACTTAACCACACAGCCACACTGTAGAAGAGTGTGTAAAATTCCAATGAAATTCCCAATTAAACGTACCATCTTACTTCCCCAGAAGTCGGAGTTCAATTCCACTCCCACTTTCACTCCTCTGTCTCCTCCTGTTTGTAATCTGTCTAAATAAAGCATTGGAAAATTAAGTTGAAATTCCACAAAAAATATTATCCATGTGCCCTTACCATCAATCAATATTTAGGCTACAAACCATTTGCATTTCTTAACCAGTCTGACAAAAATAAATCATTATTTTGTGTTGATGCAGCTTTTACATGCACTGAAATCCCCAAGTGTTTTCACAACACTCTCTTAAAAACACCAATATTCAGTTGGAAGAACCACTGGGTGTTTCAGTGTCAACACTTTTTCTGTATAAGAACACTTACATTGGGTTTACATTCATTCACCCTCCAAACACTAGATCTCAGGTTAGATGCACTACTTTTCACGGTTTCATTCTACAATCATGGCGTTTTGAGTCTTTCTATTTTTACATTGCAGTCTATAGAATGCTAGCACATTCTAACCACACCAAATTTAAATAATCAAACTGCTTAAAATGCTTCTATTTAACAACTCCTTTAATTAAAAGTAGATGATAATAATGAATCATTGTGACATGCATTGTAAATTAACTTAGGCACATTTATTACATATTTAATCATGTATGTCACATGCCATCCTTTTATAAAGTGCTACATTATTGCACATTCATCATCAGTTTTTCTCATTTTAGGTGTCATTTAGGTGTGGCAATGGAACTAATTATCAATAGGTTGAACTTGCTTTTGACTAAAGCACTTCTCTCCCCTCTTTGGGCTCCTGAATGACGCAGCGGTCTAAGGCACTGCATCCCAGTGCTTGAGGTGTCACTACAGACACCCTGGTTCAAATCCAGGCTGTATCACCACCAGCCATGATTGGGAGTCCCATAGGGCGGTGCACGATAGGCCAGGGTAGGCCATCACTATAAATAATTATTTGTTCTTAACTGACTTAAAATATCATACCTGTGCCTCCTCCTTTCAATACAAACATAATTAGGCTCTGTCTCCCCTTGAGATAGCTCTGCTGTTGGTTTTGTCAACCTAAATGTTTGGGATGGTTCCCAGACAGACAGAAGTGCACAGCGGTGGTGTGCAGCACAGAGAGACAGACAGACAGACTCAGGGCCTACACACCTAAAGGGTAAATACACAATTAGCAGCATCACCACACTCCATGACTAATTAGACAGGACAGGCAGCAGCTGTTAAAGGTCCAGTGCAGCATTTTTATTTAATCAGGCAAGTCAGTTAATTAGAACCAATTCTTATTTACAATGACAGCATAGGAACAGTGGGTTAACTGCCTTGTTCAGGGGCACAACAACAGATTCTTACCTTGTCAGCTCAGGGATTTGATCTAGAAACTTTTCAGTTACTGGCCGAATGCTCTAACCACTTGGCTACCTGCTGCCCGGGTAGCCTTTTTCATCTCAATGTCAAATAATTTCTGAGTAACAATTAAGTATTTCACTATGATTGTTTTCAATTAAAATGGTCAAAAAGAAACAAAAATAGCTTCTTAGCAAAGAGCTATTTCTCAAGAAAAAATGTTACTAGGATTGTATAAATCCAACCTCATAGTGTGGAAGTAAAACAAAGGCAAATTACATTTTTGATTGCACTGGACCTTTAAGGCAGGAAGGGTGGTAAGGGGGTGGGGGGTTGTTCCTCTTTCTCTCTGTGACTCGCCCTCACTCTCTGCAGAAACATTGTAGCTGAGTGATGTGTAAAGTATATGATGATGTCAGGGACAAATGCTGTTCAAGCATTGATTGTTTTCATTTGTATCAGTTTCACCTTTCCTTTTCAAAAAAATGTGATGCTAATAATGTACTAGAACACCGTAATGTAGGCCCATTGGTTAATGCACAACTGCTCTCTGTCATGAAGTTATGACACTGCTGAAATTCACAGTGGTTCAAATGCTCACAGGTCTTGCTCTGCTCTTATTTCCCTTTTTAACCCCTTACATTCCATTCCCTCCATTATTGGCAGGACTGATTCCTTGCTGCCTCTGGGGTTGGTCAGGGTATGTCTTGGTGCTGCTGTCAAGGAGGGAAACTCATTTGAGCTCACTGTATTTCACACATGTAAGTGGACCAACGTCCCTCACTGATCATGCCCTCCACCATCCGTACCATATTTTAAATTTCAGTCATTTATCCAGAACGACTTACATGAGCAATTAAGGTTAAGTGCCTTGCTCAAAGGCACATCGGCAGGTTTTTCACCTAGTCGGCTCGGGGATTCAAACCAGTGACCGTTCGGTTACTAAACCAACACTCTTAACCTCTTGGTTTCATTGCAAATGTTCTAGAATTATATTTCAATATAGAAAGTGTCAGTTTAAAGTAATGGACAGGAAACTGTAGAGATTGCATGTTTAAAACATGACATGGACATGACTGCAGCTGCAGTGGATGCCCTACAAGTTGCTGGCAATGAGTGAAGCAGCGAGCTGGGTCTCTCTCACACACACATACAAACACCACAGTAGAGAGACCATGCAGATGATTAAACACCATTGCTGTGTTAGCTGGGGTGGCATAAAAGAGCGAAAGGAGAGAGTAGTGAGTCCTCCATGGGTTCTAGTGTAAAACCAAATAATACACATTACATAGAAGCAAGGTTTAGGGCCAATGAGGATGACATCATCAAACAGATTTAGCGCATTGTCTTCATAGCTATTTGACAAAATAGGTTCAAATTTGTTAGAAATATATCCATTCTTATCTGAATGACAGGTGACCCATCTGATCTGTGTGTGTGTTTGGGAGGCAAGGCGGGCGCATGTGGGGCGCCATTGGTTTGTATAGGCAAAAGCCCCGCCTCATTCAAAATTTGAGAAAAAAAAGAAA
This sequence comes from Oncorhynchus keta, assembly GCF_023373465.1. NCBI lineage: Eukaryota > Metazoa > Chordata > Actinopteri > Salmoniformes > Salmonidae > Oncorhynchus > Oncorhynchus keta. The sequence continues at coordinate 18,631,934 of NC_068456.1, forward strand.
AGAAACTGATACACACCTCTCTCAGTTCTTGCAGGAGGGAAAGAATAGGAAGGAGTGTGCACGCATATAAACGGTGTCGCAATCTCAAGCATAGGCTATTTTAAAGGAAAAGGCTACTTTCTCTCAACAGTCAAGATTAGGAATCAATTATTTATGCGACTGAGATTGGTCCCGTTGCTCTAGGATTAAGTTTTTGTTGCATCTAAAGGTGGATCATTAGCCTAATTAATATCCAACATAGGGAGCGATATTTTAAAGCGCATGATGATATTTTCGGACGCCTAAAGCCACCGTTTGAATTCTCAATAAACATCTAATCGAGGTAGGAAGAAATATAATTTTCTAATGATTTCGAAAACCTCTGTTGTGCCACTGGTGTAGTTTTGAAAGCTATCTTTGACGCTCGTCGGTGCCCATGTGTCTCTGCGCCATCAGGAACGGGAGGGACGAGGGAGGGAATTGTGGGCTGTTCCGAGGACATCTTTGTGATAAGAATAAACAATACAGTGGTGAAGGCATAATGATATCATTTCCGTCTCTCATATCAACAAAACAACCGTCTTTGGAACTCTTCAAAAAGATTGAATAGAAAAATAGATGAATAAGAGGACAGAAGAATAATTCTATTTGAACTGGAAGTGCTAATTTCAACACGTTGAGGAAGTCTATTTTTGACATTTCACATTATATCATTGGATAGAAAAGAGTAATTTAGATTTAAAAAGTTAGAGATATTTATGAAAACAGATCAGTGTCATAATACCATGCCACCATGCAGCACTTTACTTGTATTAACTTGATGTTTACAAGTGTAGTCTCTCCCTTCCACCCATTACTTTTATTAACTTGAGGTTTACAAGTGTAGTCTCTCCCTTCCACCCATTACTTTTATTAACTTGAGGTTTACAAGTGTAGTCTCTCCCTTCCACCCGTTACTTTTATTAACTTGAGGTTTACAAGTGTAGTCTCTCCCTTCCACCCGTTACTTTTATTAACTTGAGGTTTACAAGTGTAGTCTCTCCCTTCCACCCGTTACTTTTATTAACTTGAGGTTTACAAGTGTAGTCTCTCCCTTCCACCCGTTACTTTTATTAACTTGAGGTTTACAAGTGTAGTCTCTCCCTTCCACCCGTTACTTTTATTAACTTGAGGTTTACAAGTGTAGTCTCTCCCTTCCACTAGCTTTATTGCTTGCATCTACAGCACACATCACAGATGGAAGCACTTCTGCCAAGTACCCTGGATTCAGCTTATGTCATTGATTTTACTAACGTATCCCACATAATCACTGAAAATCAATCATGTGTGGAATTCAGACTCCTCATACAGTGATTACTGTGGTATAGGTGCAAACCAACATGAGCCTGATTGGACTCTCCATTCCCCCTACTTCACAATTTGGCATTATCATGTTAAAAGACCTGGCAGGGATTGGTATGAAAAGATATCCTTTTTTCTCCATTTGAGGCTCAAGTGGAAGGAAGGTCCTTGGGAGAGGGTTCTTTTGTCTGGGCGTGGAAGGGGTCGAAGGGGCGGGGACTGTGGCTGTATGCAGATGTGCTGCTGGCAACGGACATCTGCTCTCCCCTGTGGGCATTGTCATGAAGTTTGTTGGTGCTGGCCTGTGGTGAAAAGGCCCTGTCAATAACGCTGCCCTCTCCTCTCAAGGGGAAACACTGGGATGAACAGACCTCTGTTCCCTTGCCCTATTAAAGTATTTTCTGGGTTGGTCTAGAGTGGGAATGTTTTGATTTCAAGGTTGCTAAATTTGCCTGTTCATTTACGTTTCTGCCTTTCTCTATCCTAATTATTCCTACTAGGATTATTTGTGTGCTTAACTGAGAATAGTCTCTCCTCCCCCCCATATCCTCTGTTTCACCCCTCCCTACCTCTATCCATCCTCCCTGTTGGGGGTTGAACTTCCCCTCACGTATCCCTGGCCTTTATGTATTCAGATATGAAAAGAGTGTGTGTCCCCCAGGCAGACTCATCACACACGGAATCACAATGTACATGGCAGCTCATATCAGGGCGTTTGATTTATCCCAGACGGCAGGACAATGCAAACCAGCACTTTAATATTTATTTCATCCCGGTGCAACCCAGAGTTGTGCAAGAAGGTTATCCAGGGAGTCGCTGTGTTGGAACTGATTCTCAGGTGGATGTGGATGTGTATTGCACAAACTTAAGTAAAGAAGGTCTAGCGCATGACTTGTCAATGGTGGATAGGGATGTATTGGTAGAAACCTATCAGTGCCAGTGTGCTACTTTTTCACGTAATATGAAGGCTGTTTTTATTGGATAACTGTATTTTGACTAAATGGTGATTATACAGTTTCACATAGATGCATATTAACAATCACACGTAGCAAGAGACATTCCCAGTGGATCAACCTAAAACACACCTAAAAATAGGTGTGTAACACACAAAACATGTCTGGACATGGTGGTTCTGAACGTAATGATCTCCTTGAAGAACACTTGGTATCTGAATAGAGGGCACCTTGTTCACATCACATGTTGTAATCAGATGTATTGTAACTGGTATGACAGTGTTATTTATGTAAGCTTCATAACAAAGGTGTTAACACATGAAACACACTTCAATCATTTTTTTTTTCTTTTCATTTTTTACAGATGATTGAATGTGTTGTCAGATTGCTGTCCATTAAGCACATGTAACGTCTAGCCCTGTTTGAACAGAATGCTATGTAGACAGGCATTTGAAGTCACACAATTGAGTGGCGAAGCAATTACAATTATTAATCATATCCTCACATCCCAATACTCTATTTAACACATTAATTTGGGCACTCCTGAAATTGCTCTAGTGGAATACACTAAGGGTTTCTCAAAGGCAAAAGCACAAACCTCTTTAGCGAGTTACCGTAGGAGGTCTTCTGAGACCGTTTCACTACCCTGCGATTGTGCAATGCATTATGGAGAGGAGGTAATTGGTGTGAAATTACAATATACCATCTGCCTAGGGAGGACATTTATAGCCTGATGTCACTCACAGCTTTCCACATTCGAGGGATACAGGGG